>NC_057810.1:43869779-44170885 GCF_018294505.1 Triticum aestivum
CGCCCCCTGGGCAACCAGGGTCTATGCCAACCCAACGTCTGGCTCATCCGGTGTGCACTGAGAACGAGATATGTGCAGCTCCTATCGGGATTTGTCGGCACAGCGGGAGGTCTTGCTGGTCTTGTTTTACCATTGCCGAAACGTCTTGTAAACCGGGATTCCGAGTCTGGTCGGGTCTTCCTGGGAGAAGGTATATCCTTCGTTGATCGTGAGAGCTTATCATGGGCTAAGTTGGGACACCCCTGCAGGGTATTATCTTTCGAAAGCCGTGACCGCAGTTATGTGGCAGATGGGAATTTGTTAATGTCCGGTTGTAGATAACTTGACACCAGATCCGACATAAAACGCATCAACCGCGTGTGTAGCCGTGATGGTATCTTTTCGGCGGAGTCCGGGAAGTGAACACGGTTTCGGGTTATGTTTGACGTAAGTAGGAGCTCAGGATCACTTCCTGATCATTACTAGTTGACGACTGTTCCATTTGCTCTCTTCTCGCTCTCTTTTGCGTATGTTAGCCACCATACTTGCTTAGTCGCTGCTGCAACCTCACCACTTTACCCCTTCCTTATCCTTTAAGCTTTGCTAGTCTTGATACCCATGGTAATGGGATTGCTGAGTCCTTGTGGCTCACAGATTACTACCACAACAGTTGCAGGTACAGGTTATGCGATGACCATGACGCGAGAGCGATGTTTTGCTTGTTTGGAGTTCTTCTTCTGCTTCTTCTTTGATCAGGGGATAGGTTCCAGGTCGGCAGCCTAGCCTAGCAGGGTGGACATCGTTTGAGTTTCTGTTTGTGTTTCATCCGTAGTCGGATGGTGCACTTATGTAAGATGATGTTGTATTTGTGTAGCTTTGTATGCCTCTTGTATGTATCCCCATGTATTATGTAATGTTGATGTAATGATATCCACCTTGCAAAAAGCGTCTTCAAGATGCGCTTCTATCCTTGGTGGGACCTTCGAGTTCCTTTAGGATAGGGTCACATCTTGGGCGTGACAAGTTGGTATCAGAGCCTCGACCGACCATAGGAGCCCCCTTGATTGTTGGTCGTTGTTGAGTCTAGAAGAAAACTATTTTGAGTCTTAGGATTACATATATCGGAGAGTAGGATTATTTTTACTCCCGAACCCCCTTCGTCGCTCTGGTGAGGTCTCCTGGCGTAGATGTTTTGTCTTTCCTCTCCTCAAATTTCACTAAAAAAAATTTAGGATCACGCGGGTATCTTGGGATCGTTTCCATAGTCTTATGATGAGAACATTGTTCTTGGTGCCTCCTGTCTTTTATGTGGCAGTGACCCGGGGAGTTGATCTCCGAGGTGTTGTCATCATAATTTTATCGTTGCAGTTCTGGAATACCTGAGTTTTGCCGACATCAAAAATCTCTTTTATGCAGTTGTTGGTGAGATAACCTCGACGCCACCCAGTACTGGGGTGGGAGTTCGGGAGTATTGCCATAGCTCGTATAATGGATGCTTTCCGAAGGTTGAGGTACATGATTTCCAAAGGTTTCTTGGTTATGTGTTGACGGATGGATACATCTTGGATGTAGGTATTGTTAGTTTGGGTGACATATATTGCTTCCCCTGTATCCCCAACACCAGATTGCATAACCAGAAAGTTTCGGGAGTTTTATAGGTGGGAATTCAAGTAGCTCCTAGAATATCTTTCCGACAGATGCATGATATGGGATTGGGTAAATCTCTATCATATGTATTTGTTTCGGCTTATTCTGCAAGCCAAATCCTTTGTTTTGTTTTGAGTTGTGGTATTTGTGTTGCTTCAATGTCAAGTGTTGATTCCATACCTGCAAGCGGTGTTCTCATATTTCTGTGAGAGTACTAATCCTTATGATCATCGAGATTGTCATGTCAATTCTTTCCAACCGGTGTGCTTCTCTTCAAGTGGGTCCGATCATTTCAATATTTGCGAGATCAATTCTAAGTTTTCTCAACGGTATCTGTTTCATCCGTCCTCAAGTTGCCTTTGTTTTCCCGCCCTCCCACCCTTTTTTTCAAGGACTCAGATTTATTAATCAAGTATCCTTTTATTGATGGGAAGTCTCTCCATTTTTCTTCCGTCAATGTTTTTATCCGGTGATTCTCACGAAGATACTAACGGAGTTTCAAGTTCATCATTCTTCATTCTTTTTTCTTCTCCGGTGGATTCAAGTCAAGTTTTCGGTGTTGATCATATCTCTTCCTTTTGTTTCACATATCTTCCCATGTGAATTTCTTATCCAAAGCTCTCTTATTTATTCACCTCTCCCAGTTCATACCCGGAGCGTTGAAGATAACTCGGAAGATTCGCGTTTCCATTCTCAACCCGTTCTACTTATTTTGAGGTTGTTACCTCATTCAAGACGTTCAAATCAACCGGTGCATTATCTCTTCCTAAGCAATCGTTCAACGGTGTTTCTTTTGAGTGGGCCCTAACCCACAGGTCTTTTTCCAAGATCTTACCTGACTCTTCTATCTTATCCGGAGCGACTCTCAAATTATTTTCCAAGTTTGACGTAAGAATGAATTCTCATCAGTCATATTCCTTCTCCAAGATCCCTTTCAAATTCTTTTCATTGTTGGTTCATCATTTCTATTCTTCTTTGTTCCGGAGTGTCTCAACAATTGGGTGGTGTTCTCCTCGTCATTCTCGGATTTTGAAGACCGAAGAAGAGTTCCTCTTAAATCCTTACCCGTTCTTCCAAAGATGTGTAGTTCAAGTTTGATGCCATCCGCTCATAATTGTTTTCGATTGTGGGAATTCTTTTCACCCGTCCGGAGCAATTCAAGAGTCTTTTCAGATTTATTCTCCGTAGCCCATCATCTCAGAATTATTCCTTCTCAGCTTTCAACTCTCGTTCTCGAATTCTTCCGATGCATCGTTCAAATCTAATCAGTTCATGATCTCTTTGTTCTCATGTATCTAAATCCCCTCAAGTATCTTCATTTGTTTTCCAATTCTTTCCGGTGAATTGTGCCTTTGCTACTTCCATTCTCAATTCTTACGGTGGTTCGTTCAAGATTTCACTTCCTTCGTTATCATATCAAATATTCGTTGTTCCCAAATCCCACCGGTGGTTCCATCAATACCTTCTCAAGTTTACGCTATATCTCTCTTAATCCTTTCTACGGGAATAAGTAGTATGCCAAATATGTTGCTTGTCACCAATTTAAATTGGTGAAGGATGGGCATAACGTAATTCTTATTATTTTTTCATCCAAGTAATCTAGTTTCTTCTCTCCAGAGTTGTTCATCGTGTCATTTTTCTCGGTTCGAGATGCTTCATCTTTTTCTTTTCCGGAGTTCCAAGTATTCCGCTCTATCTCATCGCGAAGCTCCATCTAAATCATCGAAAGGCTTCACCTTGTGTTTTCAACTTTCATTTTGTTTGATCATTCTTTTATTACCGGAGTTCTTCATGGAGGCTCTACATGATGGTTTGTCAAGGATTCCTTTCATTCTCGATTATTCTTCAAGATTTCTCTTGAAGTTAAGATCCACCAAGCTTTACTCTAAAATAAACATGGTGTTCCACACATGTCTTATTTTGAGGAGTTCAAGCATTCTTCATCTTACATTCGAAAGTGCATTTCTTTCTACCTTATCTCTTGAGATGGTGTTATGTCACTCTTGACAATTTCCTTCATGTTTCGCGATTCACATGTTGTCAAGAATGAGTTATTTTAAATCCATCAACCACTTCATTGGAGTCATCTTGGTATATATTTCACCTAAAGCCTTCCCTAAGGAATGTTGCTATTGTGGTGCTTATCTAAGATCCAAGTTTCCTCCTATCCTCTCGATGAAAGAAGTTTTCATCTCTTCGTTGCTCTCAAGCAATCAATTTTTTTCACGAGTGGTCGTTTGTCACCTCATAATTTTGGGTTGTCTTCCATAAGCCCACTACAAGCTTATTCGTTTCGTTGTTGGTTTTCCAACAACTCCGTTGTAACCTTGTTGGAAGGGTGCTTTCCAAGTTCTTTTGTGGCAGAAGTTGGCATTTTCTTCTCCATTCTATTATTCCAATGATCTATCTTATATTCCTTCTTTCGGAGGCAATGTGATGTTGCTCTCTTCGCTCATCATCTCGAATTGTGAAGATTGTGTCCTTTTCGTGCTTATCCATTTAACCGGAGTGTTGTGCTCTCATTCAAGTTCTTTCATCTTATCATGTTTTGCCCCCCTTCTCAACCGGATTGCTGTCTGAAATCCTTCTTACCCCTTGTGCCATTCTTTCAATAGTTCTGGAGGCAGTGTGTTGTTGTTTTCATCAAGTATCATCCCATCTTCTCAAGTTCATGTTTTATTCCTTTCATGTTCAACCGGAGTGCTGCCCGAATTCTTCCTCTCTCATCTTGTTTTAACCGGAGTGGTTTCGAATTCTATCTTATCCATTAAACTCTTGATTCGTGTCTTTGCAACCATCAAGTTCTCGTAATGTTCCTTGTTCCTCTTTTCTAACGGGTTATTTGCAATCTCGTTCATCTCTGTTGTACTCTTTCTTTTAAATTGCTCAACCTCTCAAGGTTCGTGGTTTCACTCGTTCGTAAAAGAAGCAACTTAGTTTTACCTTTTCCTCTTCCTTTTCTCTCTGGTGCCATCCTAGATCTCGGGACGAGATCCTCTCGTAGTGGTGGAGTTTTGTAACGCCCCGGATACAACTTTCCATATTCGCAACTCCAACTCTTGCCTTTTTTGGAGATGGATATGATATTTCTTCCGTGGTTGGGTTTTTGTCTTTTGTTTTGCATTTTTGTTCATGTCATGCATTTCATCGTTGCATCATTTGCATTGCATCGGCACTCGTTGCCATCATTGTTTTTTTTAACTTGCATCCGCTCGTAGTTGCCGCGTCCCCCCTTGCTTTTGTTGACCGCCCCGAGACCAATCGTGTTTTCATTTCCCTTTTGTCTGACCACCTAACCCCTCTTTGCACAACCACAGACCCCTTGCGCGTGTCCGAGACTCCCTCGAACCTGAACCGGAATGTCGTCACCGTTGGGTCCGGATCATCCCCAAACATCTACAAAACATCTCCGTTTTCTTATTTAGACGCCCTACCTATTTATTTCTCGACCGTCCGATTGTGATCGGAAGGATGAGATAGCCCCTACCCAAAAATCCACTGGCTATATAAAGTAGACCAACCCTAATCTTCAGGAGGCTTGTCCCATCAGTCCAATCCCACCGCCGCCACCCGGTCTCGATCCATCTCGGGATCCCCTTCTCCTCGTTTTCCTCCACCCACCAACAGGAGCCTGAGCTCCTTCTCTCCCACCCCGAGCATCCAATCCACCCCTAGCCGAGCCTCCTGCAGCAGCCGCCTCCCCGTGCGGATCTCCTGCATCTTCGTCCTCCAGCCGTGCCCGAGGCAATCGCCTCCTCTGCTTCCCGAGAGCCACCGCAGCAATAGATGCAGGTCCCCTGCCTCGTCCCCTTGCACCGCCAAGCCACCTGAGCACCTCCTCTTCTCAAGGACCAAGCTCGTCCAACCTCCCGTAACTCCGCGCCCCGTCCCAATTCAGGAGGAGAGAAGCTCCTCCCGAAGCTTTTTCTTCGCCATCGCCGTTCGGCGCCATCGGTGAGTCGTCCGCCAGGAACTGCACCACGCCCCTGCATCCTCTTTGTCCCTCTCTTCCTTCCCCTCGTTTCCTCTCTCGTTTCTCTCTTCTCTCTTACAATGCTCTCTCTCTATCTCAACAGGGAACTGAGCTGCCATGACCGTCGCCCCTGTGTTCCCTCGCCCGGAAGCCGCTGCAGCCCCCTCGACCTGGATCCACGTCGGCGCCACCAAAGCACCCCCGCTTCCATCGCCGGCGATCACCAGACCAACAGGCTAGCCCCTTGCGTCCCTCCTTCTGCTTCCTTCGCTCTTCCTCCACGGGATTTTGTTGCCTCGCTGACCGCCGCAACCTGCAGGAGCTTCAGGGAAACGGCGCTTCCACTTCAAGTCTCCCCATGCCGCTCAAGTGCCGCCTCACCGCGCCTCTGCTTTGTGCGAGCAGAGACGAGATGAACAGCGCTGCCCCCTTCGTTGACTTGGTCCAGCGCCAGCGTGGACGAGTGCTGCGTCGCCCGCGGGAGCCCTCCTCTGCTTCGCCTTTGCCGTGAGCCGCGCCAGATCCGCCAGCCCAAGCTGGCCTGCTGCGCTGACCGGGCCAGGCCCATGGTGAGCGCCCCAGCGCCCAGTAGTTTTGGCCCATATAGTGTTTTTTTAGATCTGCGATTTTAGTATTTTTCCAGAGAGTGCAGTTTTTCAGAAAACCCCTTTATGTCCATGCATCAATAATTCACTAACCATGCATCAGAATTAAATAAATTATATATGTAAAGTGCTTAGAATTTCATCTAGTTTCATAATATGCTACTTTCATCCATGTTAAATATGTTTAAAAAACTGTTTGTTTAATTTTGCATAAATGCCATGCTAAAATGATTTATTTCATAACTAAATAATCATAGCTCGGTTTTAAATAAACTTTATATGTAAATGGGGTGGAAAAATGCATAGAATAACATGGTCCACTTTATTTGCCTGTTTAACAATATTAAAATATGGTTTAGGGCAGAACAGTACTAATCCCAAAATATGCATATGAGGATTTTCCGGAAATTGTTGTTTGTTGTTCCGGCCTCATTTAAACTTGCCTAAATAGTTAGTTTACTTATGCTTCACCTCTTGCCATGTTTTACAACATTTAATATTGTTTGGTAGCTTAAACGAGATTAAACTAAATATGTCAATGTGGTGTTTTGTCAATATGCAACTCGTTGCATATTGAGCCCCACTTAACTTGTAGTGTTGTTTGTTGCACTTTGCCATGCCATGCCTCATTAAATCGGACATGCATCATGCTTGTTTGTGCATCATGCCATGTTTATGCTTGTGCATTTACCATGTTGTTTGTTTCTTTCCGGTATTGCTTCTTAGTTCCGGTAATGTTGCGATTGTGAGGATTCATTCGACTACTCCCGTTCGTCTTCTTCATGGACTCGTTCTTCTTCCTAGCGGGATTTCAGGCAAGATGACCGCTACCCTGGATCTCACTACTATCATTGCTATGCTAGTTGCTTCGTTCTATCACTATGTTGCGCTACCTATCACCTATTTATCAAGCCTCCCAAATTACCATGTCAGCCTCCAACCTTTTCACCCTTCCTAGCAAACCGTTGCTTGGCTATGTTACCGCTTTTGCTCAGCCTCTCTTATAGCGTTGCTAGTTGCAGGTGAAGTTGAAGATTGCTCCATGGTGGACAGGATTTTGGTTGGGATATCACAATATCTCTTATATTATTAATGCATCTATATACTTGGTAAAGGGTGGAAGACTCGGCCTTATGCCTATTGTTTTGTTCCACTCTTGGCGCCCTAGTTTCCGTCATACCGGTGTTATGTTCCCGGATTTTGCGTTCCTTATGCAGTTGGGTGATTTATGGGACCCCCTTGACCGTTCGCTTTGAATAAAACTCCTCCAGCAAGGCCCAACATTGGTTTTACCATTTGCCTCACCTAGCCCTTTTTCCCTTGGGTTTCCGGAGCCCGAGGGTCATCTTTATTTTACCCCCCCCCCTTGGGCCAGTTCTCCTCCGAGTGCTGGTCCAAACCGAGCGATGTCCGGCGCCCCCTGGGCAACCAGGGTCTATGCCAACCCGACGCCTGGCTCATCCGGTGTGCCTTGAGAACGAGATATGTGCAGCTCCTATCGGGATTTGTCGGCACAGCGGGAGCTCTTGCTGGTCTTGTTTTGCCATTGTCGAAACGTCTTGTAAACCGGGATTCCGAGTCTGATCGGGTCTTCCTAGGAGAAGGTATATCCTTCGTTGATCGCGAGAGCTTATCATGGGCTAAGTTGGGACACCCCTGCAGGGTATTATCTTTCGAAAGCCGTGCCCGCGGTTATGTGGCAGATGGGAATTTGTTAATGTCCGGTTGTAGATAACTTGACACCAGATCCGAATTAAAACGCATCAACCGTGCGTGTAGCCGTGATGGTCTCTTTTCGGCGGAGTCCGGGAAGTGAACACGGTTTCGGGTTATGTTTGACGTAAGTAGGAGCTCAGGATCACTTCTTGATCATTACTAGTTGACGACCATTCAGTTTGCTCTCTTCTCGCTCTCTTTTGCGTATGTTAGCCACCATACTTGCTTAGTCGCTGCTGCAACCTCACCACTTTACCCCTTCCTTATCCTTTAAGCTTTGCTAGTCTTGATACCCATGGTACTGGGATTGCTGAGTCCTCGTGGCTCACAGATTACTACCATAACAGTTGCAGGTACAGGTTATGCGATGACCATGACGCGAGAGCGATGTTTTGCTTGTTTGGAGTTCTTCTTCTGCTTCTTCTTCGGTCAGGGGATAGGTTCCAGGTCGGCAGCCTGGGCTAGCAGGGTGGACATCGTTTGAGTTTCTATTTGTGTTTCATCCGTAGTCGGATGGTGCTCTTATGTAAGATGATGTTGTATTTGTGTGGCTTTGTACGCCTCTTGTATGTATCCCCATCTATTATGTAATGTTGATGTAATGATATCCACCTTGCAAAAAGCGTCTTCAAGATGCGCTTCTATCCTTGGTGGGACCTTCGAGTTCCTTTAGGATAGGGTCGCATCTTGGGCGTGACACCATTCTAGGACCAAATTATAACCATAGAAAATACCATGATGTCTAAAAGACTCCCAAAATAATATAAGTGAAGCATGAGAGACTAGAAATTTCTATAAAATCAAGTCACCACCGTGCTCTAAAAGATATAAGTGAAGCACTAGAGCAAAAACTATCAAGCTCAAAAGATATTAGTGAAGCACATAGAGTATTCTAGCAAATTCTAAACAGATAGGCTTCTCCAAAAATGTGTGTACAGCAAGGATGATTGTGGTAAACTAAAAAGCAAATACTAATATAATACACGAGGCTCCAAGCAAAACACATATCACGTGGCAAATAAAAATATAGCTCCAAGTAAAGTTACCAATGAACAAAGACGAAAGAGGGGATGCCTTCCTGGGACATCCCCAAGCTTAGGCTTTTGGCCATCCTTGAATATCTTGGGGTGCCTTGGGCATCCCCAAGCTTAGGCTCTTCCCACCCTTTATTCCATAGTCCATAAAATCTTTACCCAAAACTTGGATACTTCACAACACAAAACTCAACAGGAAATCTTATAAGCTCCGTTAGTGAAAGAAAACAAAACCACCACATAAGGTACTGTAATGCACTCATTCTTTATTTATTTTGGTGTTAAACCTACTGTATTCCAACTTCTCTATGGTTTATAAACTATTTTACTAGCCATAGATGCATCAAAATAAGCAAACAAAACACGGAAAACAGAATCTGTCAAAAACAGAACAGTCTGTAGCAATCTGTAACTAACGCAAAGTTCTGGAACTCTAAAAATCCTACGAAAATAGAAAGTACTGGAAAATTTGTTTGTTGATCATCAGCAAAAAGAATCAATGCAAAATCACGTTTCTGTGATTTATTGAATTTTTTCTCGTGTGCACAAAGTTTCTGTTTTTCAGCAGAATCAAATCAACTATCATCATAGTTTATCCTATAGGTCCTACTTGGCACAAACACTAAATAAAACATAAAAACACATCTAAACAGAAAGTAGATGCAAAATTTATTACTAAACAGGAACAAAAAAACACAAAGAAAATTGGGTTGCCTCCCAACTAGCGCTATCGTTTAACGCCCCTAGCTAGGCATAAAAGCAAGGATAGATCTAACTAATGCCATCTTTGGCACTTGATTCATAAGTACCCGCCTGATAGATTCATAAGGTAATTTGACTTTCTTTCTTGGAAAGTGCTTCATTCCTTTCTTTAATGGAAATTGGAATTTAATATTCCCTTCCTTCATATCAATAATCGCACCAATTGTTCTAAGGAAAGGTCTACCAAGAATAATAGGGCAAGAAAGATTGAATCTATATCAAGAACGATAAAATCCACGGGCACCAAATTTCTATTTGCAACAATAGGAACATCATTGATCCTACCCATTGGCTTTTTAATGGTGGAATCTGCAAGGTGCAAATTTAAAGAGCAATCATCAAGATCATGGAAACCTAGAATATCACATAAAGTTTTCGGAATCATAGAAACACTAGCACCCAAATCACACAAAGCAAAACACTCAAAATCTTTAATTTTAATCTTTATAGTAGGTTCCCACTCATCACTAAGTTTTCTAGGTATAGAAACTTCCAAATTAAGTCTTTCATCAAAAGATTGCATCAAGGCATCAACAACGTGTTTGGTAAAAGCTTTGTTTTGTCTATAAGCATGTGGAGAATTAACAACGGATTGCAACAAGGAAATACAACCTTCTAAAGAACAATTATCATAATCAAATTCCTTGAAATCCAAGATAGTGGGTTCAATGCTATTTAAAGTTGTGACTTCTGCAATCTTACTTTTACCAAAATTAGCATCCAGATCGAAAAACTCTGAATTCTTGGGACGCGTTCTAGGCAAAATTGATTCATCATCTGTCCCATAATCATCAAAATTCATATTTAAAAACATAGATCTAATAGGAGACGCATCAATAACTTTGAGATCCTCATTATTATTTTCATAGAAACTAGAAGAACACACTTTTATAAAGCTATCTTTTTTAGCACGCAATCTAGTGGTTCTTTCCTTACACTCATCAATGGAAATTCTCATTGCATTGAGAGACTCGTTGATATCATGCTTAGGAGGAGAAGATCTAATATTAGGAGAATCAACATCAAGCAAAAGTCTATCAATGTTCCTAGCCAAATCATCAATTTTGAGCAATTTTTCTTCAAGCAAAGCATTAAAATTCTTTTGACAAATCATAAAATCTTTCACACTATTCTCAAAATCAGAGGGCATCTTATTGAAATTACCATAAGAATTATTGTAGGAATTTCCATAATTATTAGAGGAATTGCTAGGGAACGGTCTAACATTAAAGTTTCCTCTATAAGCATTGTTTCCAAAGCTATTCCTACCAACAAAATTCACATCCATAGATTCATTATTATTCTCAGTCAAGGAAGACAAAGGCATATCATTGGGATCAAAACGAGTGTTTTTAGTAGAAAACAATTTCATAAGTTCATCCATCTTTCCACTCAAAACATTGATTTCTTCTATAGCATGCACTTTTTACTAGAATATCTTTCGGTGTGCCATTGAGAATAATTAGCCATAATATTATCAAGAAGTTTTGTAGCATCACCCAACGTGATTTCCATAAACGTGCCTCCCGTGGCGGAATCTAAGAGATTTCTAGAAGCAAAGTTCAAACCGGCATAAAATTTTTGTATGATCATCCATAAGTTCAAACCATGAGTAGGGCAATCGCGAAGCATCAATTTCATTCTTTCTCAAGGTTGGGTAACATGCTCATGATCAAGTTGTTTAAAATTCATAATATCGTTCCTAAGAGTGATGATCTTAGCTGGAGGAAAATACTTAGAGATAAAAGCGTCTTTGCACTTGTTCCAAGAATCAATACTATTTTTAGGCAAAGACGAAAACAAAACTTTAGCACGATCTCTAAGTGAAAATGGAAATAACTTCAATTTGACAATATTGTTATTTGTATCTTTCTTCTTTTGCATATCACACAAATCAACAAAGTTGTTTAGATGAGTAGCGGCATCTTCACTTGGAAGGATTGCGAATTGATCTTTCATAGCAAGATTCAACAAAGCAGCATTGATTTCACAAGACTCAACATCATTAAGAGGAGCAATTGGAGTACTAAGGAAATCATTATTATTGGTATTCGAGAAATCACACAATTTGGAATTATCTTGTGCCATGGCAACAAGTAATCCTACACAAAAGCAAACAAAAAACGGCAAGCGGAAAAGAGAGGAGGAGAAGATTGGGAAAGAGAGGGCAAATAAAACGACAAGGGTGAAGTGGGGAAGAGGAAAACGAGAGGCAAATGGCAAATGATGTAAATGCGAGGGAGATGAGTTTGTGATGGGTACTTGGTATGTCTTGACTTGAGCAAAGACCTCCCCGGCAATGGCGCCAGAAATCCTTCTTGCTACGTCTTGATCTTGCGTTGGTTTTCCTCGAAGAGGAGAGGGTGATGCAGCAATAGTAGCATAAGTATTTCCCACAGTTTTTGATAACCAAGGTATCAATCCAGTAGGAGGCTCCTCAACAATTCCCACGAACCTACACAAACAAACAAAGAACTCGCAGCCAACGCGACAAAGGGGTTGTCAATCCCTTCACGACCACTTGCGAAAGTGAGATCTGATAGAGATAGTATGATAAGATAAATATATTTTTGGTATTTTATAATATAGATGCAGAGAATAAAGATGCAAATAAAAGTAGATTGGAAGCAAATATGATAAGATATAGACCCGGGGGCCATAGGTTTCACTAGAGGCTTCTCTCAGGAGCATAAGTATTACGGTGGGTGAACAAATTACTGTCGAGCAATTGATAGAAAAGCGAATAATTATGACGTTATCTAGGCATGATCATGTATATAGGCATCACATCCATAACAAGTAGATCGACTCCTGCCTGCATCTACTACTATTACTCCACACATCGACCACTATCCAGCATGCATCTAGAGTGTTAAGTTCATAAAGAACGGAGCAACGCATTAAGCAAGATGACATGATGTAGAGGGATAAACTCAAGCAATATGATATAAACCCCATCTTGTTATCCTTGATGGCAACAATACAATACGTGCCTTGCAACCCTTTCTGTCACTGGGTAAGGACACCGCAAGATTGAACCCAAAGATAAGCACTTCTCCCATGGCAAGAAAGACCAATCTAGTAGGCGAAACCAAACTGATAATTCGAAGAGACTTGCAAAGATAACTCAATCATACATAAAATAATTCAGAGAAGATTCAAATATTATTCATAGATAAACTTGATCATAAACCCACAATTCATCGGATCTCGACAAACACACCGCAAAAAGAGATTACATCGAATAGACCTCCACAAGAGAGGGGGAGAACATTGTATTGAGATCCAAAAAGAGAGAAAAAGCCATCTAGCTAATAACTATGGACCCATAGGTTTGTGGTAAACTACTCACAACTCATCGGAGACGCAAGGATGTTGATGTAGAAGCCCTCCATGGTTGATTCCCCCTATGGCAGAGTGTCGGCGAAGGATCCAAGATGACATCTCGCGGATACAGAAGGTTACGGTGGTGGAAATTGTGTTTCGTCCTGCCCCCAGGTGTTTTCGGGGTACGTAGGCTTATATAGGAAGAAGAAGTACATCGGTGGACACCCGAGGGGCCCACGAGACAGGGGGTGCACCCTACAGGGGGGCGCGCCATCCTATCTCGTGGGAGCCTCGGCTGCTTCTTGACTTGCACTCTAAGTCCTCTGGATCACGTTCGTTCCAAAAATCACGCTCCCGAAGGTTTCATTCCGTTTGGACTCCGTTTGATATTCCTTTTCTTCGAAATACTGAAATAGGCAAAAAAACAGCAATACGGGCTGGGCCTCCGGTTAGTAGGTTAGTCCCAAAAATGATATAAATGTGTAAAATAAAGCCCATAAACATCCAAAAGGGGTAATATAATAGCATGGAACAATCAAAAATTATAGATACATTGGAGACGTATCAGTACGGTCAGTTTGCCAGGGGCTTCTTATTGAGCCCCATACTATGGCAAGGAAAGTCCGAACACTTTCAACAGTGCGGCACCCCGAACTTATAGCATTATATGCATCAGCTCTGAATCATGTCTTGGGTCAATAGTTGGGTTAGCCCGGCTCCCTTGTTTTGGTACCTTACGTTCCGTTATATCGGCTAAGGTAGCGCAGGGAGAACTACTGCGATTGTGTCCCGGTTCTTCCGGACGAGCACCTCAGTAGAGAAAGCCGAAAACTGACCGTCATGATGTGGCGAGAGATGGTCGCTGTTCGCGAGGTACCAAAATCCCTAAAGATTTTTTCCGCTTAAGGCGAGGAATTGGCTTCATCCGATTTAGGCATGTATAACGCCCCAGTTCGGCTTTTCGAATACTAGGGGCTTCGCCAAAATTTAAAATTGTAGACTTCTATGGTCAAGTGAGAGTTATAAAGCTAAATAGTCTGATTGCCTTGTTCGCTGTGCCAAACACCTCCTTAAAGGACCAAAACTTTGGATAAAGAATGTTTGGGTCTCCACGAACACCCCAGTACTACTTACAAGGGGGCGGAAGTCGACGACTGGCCTACTTTCAGATTTTGATAAACGACCGCAGAGAAGGTAATATTTTAAATCAAACAAAGTGTTGCATAGCACAAATAAAACCGTTCTCATATTACACGGCCGACATGAGTACATTCACTCAAAAATTATGTTCTTAGGACATTCATTCACCACAAGACGAGCGCCTTTCATAACGCCATCATCATATTTCTCGGGGCAGCGATGCTCCTTGCCCTCCGGGGGTCCATCCTTCACGAGCTTCTCAGCGTCCAGCTTGTCCCAATGCACCTTCGCGCGGGCAAAGGCCCATCGGGCACCCTCTATACATGCGGACTGCTAGATAACTTCTAGTCGTAGACAGGCATGCACCATCCGCTTCACCAGGCCGAAGTAGCTACCGGGCAGGGGCTCACCGGGCTACATCCAAACTATGAGGTCCCCCATGGTCTGTTCGGCCGCATTGTGGAGTTCGACCAGCTGCTTCAGTTGGTCACTCAGAGGCATCGGGTGTTCGGCCCCAGTATATTGGGACAAGAATAGCTTCTCCGTAGAGCTCCTCTCTTCAGCGCGATAGAACTCTGCAGCATCTGAAATGCTGCGTGGCAGATCTACGAATGTCCCTGGAGAGCTCCGGATTCGTGTAAGTAAAAGAAATGACTGCTCCACATGCTTGATTTGCATAAAGAATGCCTTACCCTCCGCTATCTTCTTGGCCGCCTGGATTTCATGGAGGTCCTTTTGGGCTTCGGCCTTGGCATCGGCCACGCTCTGGAGGGCCATTGCTAGCTCAGAGCTTGCGTCTTGTAGTCACGCTCCAGGGAGCCAAACTTCTGGCCGAGCTCCTGGAGATCCTGCTATACCTCTCCCACCCGAGCATCTTGCTTCTCTCGCTCGGTGCGCTCAGTATCCGCCTTGGCTTCGGCCGTAGACAGCGCTTCCTTCAGGGCCGCCACTTCGGTCATGGTCCCTATTAAAAGCCATGATGATTTTTATTAGCATCACCAACTTTTTATCCTCTATATGACATATGGACGGGGTTTTTCTCACCTTTCTTCGCCTCGAGCTACTTCTTCACGAGGCCGAGCTCTTCTTTGGCCTGCCCCTGTTCGCCCTTGAGTCCGGCAACCTCGGCTGTGCGCGCAGCGGCGGTCAGCAGCAGTGCCTGTTTGATTCATACAGACAAATACTATTAGCTTCCTTTGGTTTTTTTAGTTGACCCTCTGTTTGGCTTTTCTTTCCAAACACCAACCAGAGCATTAGGGGCTACTATCTATCGGGTGATATTTCCTCACACTTTCTTTACCTCAAAGCCTGTTAGCAGGCTGGTGCAGGCTTCGGTCAATCCGCTCTTGGCGGACCGCACCTTCTCAATCACCGTACCCATAAGTGTACGGTGTTCATCCTCGATGGAAGTGCCTCGAAGCACTTCCAACAAATTATCCGATGCCTCCGGCTGGGCGGAGGTCATCAGCATGGTTGGCTCGCCCTCCTTCGCTAGGGACTGCTTGCCGGAATCAGGAACCCTTGTATGCTACGGTGCAGTAACCAGCCAAGATCCAGACTTATTGTGGCTCCCGTCAGCATAATCCATGGGGTTCTCATCCCCCATGTGTCCGGCACCCAAGATTTTTCCTTGGGGCGTCTCCGGAACCGTCGCCCCCTGCTTGGGCATCCTCCGGGACAACACCTCGGTGTCATCTGCGGGTCGTGGAGAGGTCGCCGTCGGGAGCGAATTCATCTCCAACTCATTCAGAGACTCCTCCGAAGAGGACTCCTCGAGATCGGACCCGGCCGGACTGCATATATGTGTTCGGCGTCATTACAAACCATGAGGTCGAAAGTCGTACGTAAAATATTATGGAATGCGGATACTTACGACCTCGCCCGGGGTTTGCCCCTAGGCAGCCACTCCTCGTCACTAAAAGCGGCGGTAGTGGATTGATCTGGAAGGGACGCCTTGCCCTTCTTTGGTGTCCCGGCCTCCCCCGATGGGGCGGCCTTCCTTTTCTTCTCCTCCTTAGCGTGGGGAGGAGGCATTTCTTCATGTTCTCCCTGTCTTCGGGGGGAGAATCTTCCTCGTCGTCTTCAGATGACGACTCTATCACGGCCCTGCGCTGGTGACCTTTTCTGGTCCCCGTGGCTACCTTCTTGGACCCTTCGGCCCCCTCAGTTGAGACGGCCTTCTTATTCTCCCTCTCCTCCCCTTCGTGGGAGGAGTGTGCCTCGTCCTTTTCTGGCGAGGCGTCGGGTGCGGCCTCGTGCTGAAGACCCCTTCGGGTCCCCGTGGCCTTCCTTTCGGCCTTTTTCTCCGGCACCTTGTAAGGCACCGGAACCAGCATCTCCGCCAGGAATGCGCTTACTGGGTCCTCTGGCAATGGAGCCGGACAGTCGGTCTGCTCCGCCATCTCCAACCATTCATGTTCGGTCAGCAAGGTGACTTAAAAAACCTCCCCCGAAAGTACTAAGGGAACGTCTCGTAAATAGTCAAGGGACTTACCGGACTAGCAAGGCGCATTGCGCTGAGACCCCTGTCCTCGGAAAGGGGAGGAGGGACTTCGCCGCTCTTGAACAAAACCTTTCAGATTTCTTTATGTGTTGTGTTGAAGAGCTCTAGCAGCATCTGGTGTTCGGCCGGGTCGAACTCCCACATATTAGACACACGTCTTTGACATGGGAGAATCCGGCCAATGAGCATGACCTGGACCATGTTGACAAGCTTGATCTTCTTGTCCCTCATACTTCTGAGGTAGGTCTCGAGTCTGGTCAGCTCCATGGGTTCGCCCCAGGCCAGGCCCTTCTTCTCCCAGGAGGTGAGCCACGTGGGGATTCCGGATCTGAATTTGGGGGCCGCCACCCAGTTGGCGTCGCGCAGCTCGGTGATGTAGAACCACCCTGATTGCCACCCCTTTATGGACTCCACGAAGGATCCCTCGAGCCATATAGCATTGGGCATTTTGCCCACCATGGCGCCTCCGCACTCTGCCTGTTGGCCGCTCACGATCTTCGGCTTGACGCAGAAGATTTTTAGCCACAGGCCGAAGTGAGGCTTGATGCGGAGGAAGGCCTCGCACACAATGATGAATGCCGAGATGTTGAGGATGAAATTCGGGGCCAGATCATGAAAATCTAGCCCGTAGTAGTACATGAGCCCGCGGACGAAAGGGTGGAGTGGAAACCCTAGTCCACGGACGAATGAGGGAGAAATACCACTCTCTCCCGAGACTTCGGTGTAGGGGTAATCTGTCCCTCTGTTGGAAGCCTGTGCGCGATATTAGCGGCCAGGTATCTGGCTTCCCGAATCTTGGTAATGTTCTCCTCTGGGACAGAGGAGGCCATCCAACTTGCCTCCCGCTCTGGACATGATGCGGTCCTACGGAGAAGATGAGAACTTGGGCGCTGGAGCTTGAGGGTGCGAGAACGGATGAGCGAAGGAAGAAGAACGTGTGGGTGAAAATGGGAGATTTCTGCCCCTTTATAAAGGCGATGTGAATGTGCGCCTCCCCACTTGCCTCTCGAAAACTCTTATTTTTTCAGGCGCCTCGATTAATGGCGCTGGTTGAGTTACCCATACCCGCATTGATGGAGATCCCGTGATAAGGGGACACGATCTCTGCTTTGACAAGACGTGCCAAAGAAACCGCCTCGCGATGTGTGCAGAACAGGTTGTGGAAAATGGTTCGAATAAAAACCGGACCGTGGCGTGATGTCACTTTTCGAAGAATTGTCAGCAGATTAGATTCGTGGATTATTATTATTCTCGCTATGGTGGTATATGGAATGTTATCCTGCAGAGCCAGACACGGTCCTTGTTTTCGGAATTAATTTTGGAGTATTCGGAGATGGAACCCACCTCGCAATATCGAAGACAATCTACGCATCGGACTCATCATCATTGAAGCCTGGTTCAGGGGCTACTGAGGGAGTCCTGGATAAGGGGGTATCCGGACAGCCGGGCTAAGTACTTTGGCCGGACTATTGGGCTATGAAGATACAAGATAGAAGACTTCGTCCCGTGTCCAGATGGGACTCTCCTTGGCGTGGAAGGCAAGATTGTCGATTCGGATGTAGATCTCCTCCTCTGTAAACCGACTCTGTGTAACCCTAGCCCCCTCCGGTGTCTATATAAACCGGAGGGTTTAGTCCGTAGGACACATCAACGATCATACCATAGGCTAGCTTCTAGGGTTTTAGCCTCTCTGATATCGTGGTAGATCAACTCTTGTAATACTCATATCATCAAGATCAATCAAGCAGGAAGTAGGGTATTACCTCCATTGAGAGGGCCCGAACCTAGGTAAACATCATGTCCCCAGTCTCCTGTTACCATTAGCCTTAGACGCATAGTTCAGGACCCCCTACCCAAGATCCGCCGGTTTTGACACCGACAGGGGTGTTCACGCCCAACAGAGAGAACGACGAGCATACGCATGCCCTGGGAAATCCTGAACACCCGGGAAGAACAAGAGGCAAGGGCGTTGTTCCGTGGTATGAGGGATTTTCTGACTTGAACGCCGACTACAGAAGCCGTGCGAGAAGGAAGATGGAGGAGAAGAAAAAGAAGCTGGAGGATGAGCAGAGGAAGCAGGAAGAAGAACGGCTTCAAGGCCTAGAATCAGCGCATGCGGACTTGGCACTCAAATTGCAGAGGTCGCAGCAGCAGATCAACTCGCTTAGCCAGGAAAGGGGGTCTCAGCAACGGCCGCAGCTAGCGGATGATCCAGCATTGGATAGCACCGTCCCATCCATGCCGAGAAGCAGCGTGGGTTCCGCCCCAGGCGACGCACTGCTGGATAGATACCCTATGGATGACATCATGGAGAACACTAACTGTGAGCTACACTTCAAACTATAGAACATATCCGTGAAGGCAGCAGACGCCGTTGCTTATACAAATCCCCCCGGAGAAACCTACCATTGCCGAACGATTCCAGAAGGCTATGCTCGTGTCGTGGTTGATGAGGTGGTGGACCTATATTCGGGGCTAGCGCTTGACATTCTTGGATATGACGAGGAGCACACACTAGGAGAGGCCATACATCGTATGATCCTATGGAGACAGGATTTCATCATCTTTCGAAGGCCACCGACACCACGTGAGCTAGAGCTTGAAATTCCAGGAGGTGACGAGGAGCAGAAGACTCACGCTCCTCCAACGCGTGAGGCCACTCCTACTACTTCAACTCAGCCAACGCGTGAGGCCACTCCTCCTGCTTGAACTCAGCCAACGCGTGAGGCCACTCCTCCTCCTCCAAGTCCACCAACGCGTGCCACTCCTCCTCCAAGTCCGACACCGCGTCAGCCATCTCCGCTGCCTCAGCAATCGCGGAAGAGAGCCGCCGCAGCTATGGTGCGTAGTGCTACAAGTCGATGTAGTACAGGAGGTACAGGCGGAGGCAAGCGATTTCAATATGGTGCAAAAACCCTCGCGCCTCTTCCGCAGAGTCCTTACGACATGACCAAGGAGCAAAACAAAGCCATAGTGAAGGCCCAGTGGAGGCCCATTTCACACCAAAACCGGCACCGCCGCCAAGGGAGAAAGTGTCCGAGGAGAAGGTTGACCACTTTATTCATATGGCGCGACCACCAGCTCCCAAACCTGTTGACTCAGACTATGAGCGCCAAATCAGGAAGGCACATCGAGCACGACAAAAGGGGTCAAGCTCGAGCTCGAGCCAAGCAGCTGGCCAAAAATGCGGGAAAACCGTTCCCCGGCTAGGAGAACAGGCGGCGCAATTGATCCCCCCGCTTTGTTGTACCAACACATGAGAGTACCGGCGCCGGTCAGCTGGTAATAACTGACGAGCATAGACGGAACGCTGAAATGCTCGGTATCACTATTGGACAACTCCTCGAGATTGAGCCCATGCCTAAGCTTAAAGAGCAGGACATAAAATGGAAATATGCCCGCGGCCAACCTTTGGTAAGGCCTGGGGAGATCAAGAACCTCCCAACGAGAATGTATCAATTGCATGATTGGTACATGAAAATTACCAAGAGTAACAATCGAGAGGGCCTCATGGTGAAAGTCATGGAAGAGTATTACTTCAATAAGATAGCTCTGCCCATTGAGTATTCAGAACTATTTCAGTTATTCAATCAAGACGCACTCGACAAATCCATCGTCAGTTGCTATTGTCTGTAAGTGATTTGTTTCTGTAATTCAAGTCTCAAGCTAGCTATAGTGCTCATTGATCAATCATTACCTGTAATTATCCTCACTATATTCTTTTCTGTGGTATATTATGCAGGATGAAGATGTATGAAATGAAAAAAGTTGGACGCTATGGCATTGGGTTCATTGACCCAAATACCATTAATGAAGAAACATGGTCATATCCATGGTATCAAGCAGATGCATGTAGAGAAAAACATGCTAGAGTTCTTGAAGCGCCTCAATACCAATGAACATATACTACTGCCTTACAACTACACGTGAGCAACACTGTCTTGTACTACAATTCTGTTTTTACTTACTAGCTAGCTAGATGTTAATAATTAAGTGTATAGGGTATAGGGTAGTTGATGAGTGTTATGCACATGCTCGCTTAACTAGACATGCAAACGTGTGTGCATGCAGTTTCCATTGGATCTTGTTAATCATTAAAGTTGACGAAGGAACAGTTGAAATACTGGACTCGCTACTTAAAGATAAGAGAGACTACACAACCGTGAAGGGGATAGTCGACAGGTAATCTCAATCATTATTAACTATATGCCGGCCTCTTTAGTTCGTCATTTCCTCATATCAACTATTTAATAACTTGTTTATTCATTTTCTTTGCCGGTGGGCAGGGCTTGGGCAAAGTTCAAGAATTCGAAAGAGGTTCCAGGCGAATGGAGAGAAAGGCTGCATTGGTTTCGACCCAAGGTATAATTAATTAAGTACTACTATCTAGCTACATACCATGCATCTCTTTAATTCTAGTTTCAATACCATTAATTATCATGCTTGATTAATTATTATCTGATTAAGTTCTATTCTCGTAAAGGCCCTGAAGCACGCGCAGGGGAGTGATACGTGTGCATACTATGTTTTCGAGAATATTCGCATGATGACGTGCGAAAGGACAAAAACTGATAGACAGCTATGAGTACGTGCGTTTGACAGAACACTATTCACAATTTTTACGTCATTATCGATATCTAGTCACATAACTAATACACATGCATATTGATCTCCTTCTTAACCGTTCGAATCGGTGCGGGAGACGCTCCTACCAGTAGAGCGCATACGAGAACTTAAAGAGGAAATAGCGGGATTTTTGCTCGACAAGGTCATAGATCCCAAAGGGGAATTCTACTACGAGCTACCGCCCCAATGAAGTACTCCCAGTTGTCATCGTGCTCCGAAGGCACCAAGGCAAATGCCTCTGGCTCTGAAGGCTACTAGTGGCGCACCGAGTGTACGGTGCGTCATTAGTGTCTTCCACACTAATGGCGCATCAGCAACCGGTGCGCCATTAGTATACAGTAGTGGTGCACTGCTTACCTGGTGCGCCATTAGTATCAATCCTATCTATAGCCCTTTTCCTAGTAGTGATATATATATATATATATAATCGGTTCTGTACGAGAAATTCTATTTATATATATATGCATAACGTGTACAATATGTAGTATCATATAATACCAGCAAACGAAAAAGAATTAAATGGAAAACACAAAATTAAAGGAAAAATAAATAATAAAACCAAAATCCCCCAAACTTTTTAATACCGGTTGGTAACACCAACCGGTACTAAACCTCTCCCCACACCCGGCCCTGACTCGTGCCACGTGGTGGCCCTTTAGCGGCGGTTCGAGCCGAACCGGTACGACGGGGGGGGGGGGGGGGGGGGGGGGGCTTTAGTCCCCACCCTTTAATGCCGGTTACAGAACCCGCACTAAAGGCGCTTACGAACCGGGGCTATAGCCCGGTTCTGCACTAGTGCATGTGTATATGTAGAGTGTAGATATATTTTGCAAATGAAATATCTAGTGTTGTTGTATGACAATATTCAGAAATCATTTCATGTGTGAACAAGAACATTTCAGATACAGATACCATCTAAAGGGAGAATTGAACAGAATTGGTTTCGTGGTGTAGTTCTCCGGTTCAAACCCGGGCAATGCCATTTAACTTTTTTCTGCTAACTATATCCTCCTTCTCGCGAACTCTCTCTCTCTCTCTCTCTTTTTGCGCCATCACAGGAGATGCAATGCTTCGCCAAAGGAAGCCTATTATATTCACACATCTTCAGTTTTTTCACTCTTGCTCTACTAGTTAGATCGCCAGCTTTGTAAACCCTAGTTCCTCCGCTCGTTTTTCTATGGATGCTACACGGTGCAACAACCTGGCAACGATCTTCATCTTCAATACATCTTTTTTTGGGAAACATCTTCAATACATCTGATGGCATATGTAGTCAGACTTATAGTTTGCTGTCCTGTGACATTTGCCGAGGATATACAGTGATTTCATTAACGAAAATCTCACTGCGATAACACGCGAGATCGTTTATGTTATGCATCAGTAGTACCAGATTGATCCAATGGAATTTATTGGTCACCACCATCCATAAATGTTTCAAATCAAGCATGAGCATAAGTACCACTGTATATCTGGTAGGCCGGTCCGTCCAATCGCACAGCAACTCAATACTTTCTCAGTTTACTCCACTTCATTCTTGCTACCCAACGGGCTTTCAACCAATTTTAAGTAATAAAAATACGATACACAATAAGCCGGTATAGTACGATGATGGTGATGATGATGTTCCTTTTCACCAATTCTATCGTTAATAATACTACACTAAGCAGAGTAATCAGTACACACATCTCGACAGATTTGAGTTGCAAATTACAAGAATTCCATGAAAGAAAGACAGCAACTAGCTTTCATCTTTGCATTCCTCAATGCTCATGGGATGGTACACAAAAGTTCCTCGCCGCCTCTTGACGCTGAATGGTCGCAGGGTGATACATCCATCAACGCCCAAAAGTTTCTCGCCACCTCTTGAAACTGCATGATGTACATGTGAAAACAAAGAGACTTCAGAGGAGTCGTTGAATGAAGAAAGAAGTTTGTTCAGTTACTTGACAAGGAGACTTGAACATGAAATCAAACTATAGACGATGGGAGTTCACTACCATGCACATAACATGACTATTTCACTTATTATGATATACAGTCATGAATCCGAATGAGAGATTGATTAATTAATTTGTAATTGGTGTTTTAAGAAAACAACAACAAGCTGTTGCTTTATTCCAAAAACAAAACTGTTGTTTCGTAGCAACACTTAAAGGCCACACAATGTTTGCTCGTCCCATCGGAGTTTGATGTTTCAAACTAACCAATTCGTCAGATGCTATGATTCGCATGAGAGTTGATTAGTTTACAAGCCTCACTGGATAAAACTGTCCAACAAAAGAGATTTGATCATGTTTTGTGTCCCCGTTGTTTGAAGGCTTCCTATACAACTAGATTGTATTAAAAGCAGGAAGAGAGTCACAAGTTAACTTACGTTTTCTCCGACTATCCGTCAATCCTTTGGATAATAATGTCCATGCCAAGTATAATCAAGAACTTCAAAACTTTGCAAACTCTACCATCAATATCTTCACATTTGACTTTCATAATCTTCAGGTATCCTGAAATAGCAGCTGGTTTCTCCATCAAACTATGGTTTTCTTCCGCTTCCACTGCACCTGTAGGTTTTCCTTGCTGTAGCAGACAAAAATATTTCACCAATATCCATCAATCATGCATGTAAACATAACACTAGAGCAACTCTGCCACTGTTCATTGAAAAAACAAATACCTCACACAATTGGAGCGTCAGATTCTCGAGAACCAGTGAATGTTCAAGCATACAAACTAGTGCACGGAGGTCAGGTTGCACACACCACTCATTCAGCAACAAAGTCTTTAACTTACTAAATGTAGGGCACCATCTCAAATCCCTTCTGAAGATAAGCTGAATAAATTGCAAAGCAGTACAGTTAAGGATCTAGTTTTAAAGTCCACAATGCAATGATACTAAAGTGCATTGGACCTTTTGATAAACATTTCAAACTAATACCTTGAGAAAGTTATATGCAATGTCAGCATGTCGTAATTAACAACTCTCTTTACATTTAGAAAGAAATGTTGCTATATCATTTAGAAATGCACATAATGAGCATGCAATCCGAATGGCTATTCTCAATACCACATGACTTCCCAACTGGAATTGTGTTAGATCTCAAAGTGCAGTAGCATAAACATATATATCAAGAATTTCTAATATGTGTGCAATGAAACATGAGCTAATCTTGTGGCAATATGTGTGGCTGCACCTTTTTTTGTTCATTAACAGATCCTGATAGAGACAATTGTAGAGATCAGAATGCTTTTGGACTAGAAAGTATGATGAAAGTATGTGCAAGTTTACCATTCCCGGATAAGCGGTCAACTCCAGGCTTTTAGCATGAGACAGACCTCCAAGAAGTACACAATTACCATTGTGATCATCATTACCACAGCAATCTGCACAAATACCACAACACTCCAAAGCAACACCTTTACAACAGTAATCCTCCAAGTAGTTGTTCGGCTCGACAACTGCGGTTTCTAATGATGGCATGCTTTCGAACAATGGGGTCCTACCTCGAAATGATAGGAGTTGCAGCGAAACTAGATTTGGAACAGTAACACGAATCCGGCCATCATTTCTGGAAAAACACCCCTTGATGGTTAGATGCTTTAAAGACTGGGACAAGATCCTGCCAGTCTCTAAGTAGCAGTCTTCTATATATAGCTCTTCCAACGATGAACAACTTGAAAAATTCATGAAGTTGCCTTTCAACGTCACGTCAGAAAGCTCCAATCTTCTCAAATGTCGGGAGACCACCGGAGGACCATCCAAACAGAAATCCACCTCATACGAGAGCCTCACAGTGAGCACTTGAGCTTGGCATGACAAAGCATGACGGATCCAGATGTCAATCCAAAGGTCTATCCATGTATGATCATCCTCCAAATGATCATACTCGATGTGAACCTCATCTAGAGTCGAACCGGGGTCTCGGAGGAGCAGCACACAGTCCATGAACTTGTTAAGAAAAACATGAGTGCTCTTCCTCCACCATCCCTTGTCATAGACGAGGATACAACGCATGGATTTCCAAAGGTAGCGCCAGCGCCGGGCGAGCAGGCAGGTGTGCACCGCCTCATCGGCCCACAGGAAGCCAAGGACGTGGTGCAGGATGACGTCCGGCAGGGCGCTGATCCGGTCCTCCTCGTCGTATTTTGATGATTCCTCGGCCGTGCTGGTGTCAGTCATTTCATCGAACTGGTAGCGTGCACCGGAAGCTGCAGGGGACACGAGAGGAGGAACCTAAGGGGCGGGAGGCAGCAGGGATGACCAAGATGGAACCGTAACAAAATCCCAGATTGACAGCTCACCTTCCCCCAGGACCCGTCGGCGCGGCCGTGGCCGGTGCCGGCGGTGAGATGACCGGACGGACACCGCCCTTGCCCCCCTCCCTCTTGACCGACCAGAGAGCTCCGCCCGTTAACCTGAGCGACGGCGAAGGAGGAGATCAGCGCAGCGCAGACATTCTTTTCGGCCCCGGATGATTCTTGCCAAATACGGCTGCTTCTCTTCGATTGATCTGGGATTTTTTTACAGCGGAGGCAAATGTCAGTGTGAGCTGCGGACGAGCGAGACTAGGCCACTGACCAAGTACTACTGCTAGTGGATAAGAAATGACTGCAGGGGGCAGGCGCAATTTGGTCCGAACATCCGCCGTTGGCTGCTGGCTGCCAACTCGTATTAAGTGTACATTTGCATCACAGCCTTTTTGAAACATAATATTTCCTCCGTGAATACAATTTTCTAAAAAAGGAGGATAACCAAAGCGGTGCATACAGCCATCTTTACTATATTAATCAACAGAACCAAAAAAATATATACGTTGATCAATTGAAAATCATCTTCCTCGTGACCAATGTCGCCATACCTACTTGTTTTTGATAGTGTACCTTACCTCACAGCAATGCACGCCATTTAATCCTGTGGCACCAACTGGTCTAGACAACATGCATAGCATGCTGTACGCTCTAGAATCTATTGCCGCCATCATCTGTCATCCCAACTTCAGGGGAGATCAACAAACTGACCTTGCCAGGCCTTGTTGGGAAACGTTGCATGAAAAACAAACAAAAAATACGCACACGCAAGATCTATGCATGAAGATGCATAGCTACGAGAGGGAGAGAGCATCTACATACCCTTGTAGATCGCTAAGCGGAAGCGTTTATCAATGCGGTTGATGTAGTCGCACAACTTCATGATCCGTTTCGATCAAGCACCGAACATACGTCACCTCCGCATTCAGCACACATTTAGCTCAATGATGTCCTCGCCTTCTTGATCCAACAAGAGGAGCAAAGTAGTAGATGAGTTCCGGCAACACGACATCGTGATGACGGTGGTGGTGAAACTATTTCCGCAGGGCTTCGCCAAGCACAACGGATTTAAAGCGGAGGATGAACTAGAGGTAGGAGATTAGAAATAGCTAGGGCTAGCTCTAATTAGTCAACTTTTTTTGAGGGGAGCTCTAATTAGTCAATTAGGACCAACTAGAACTAGATCAAGTAGAAAAGGCTCATAAACTTGTCCTCTAGGGGCTAGCCCTGCTCCTCTATTTATATGTTGAGCCCTGGGGTTGTAACTTGGGGGCAGAGGGCCTCCCCAAAGTCAGTTTGGAACGCAAGGAAGTGTCCTTCTCGTGTTCCAGCACCAGACGCCACGGTCCTCGGTGTCTGACCCAGATGTCAGGTGTTGGGGAACGTTGCATGGAAAACGAAAAAATTCTACACACACGCAAGATCTATCCATGGAGATGCATAGCTACGAGAGGGGGAGAGCATCGACATACCCTTGTAGATCACTAAGCGGAAGTGTTTATCACGCGGTTGATGTAGTCGTAGTCTTCGCGATGCGATCATGATCCAACCGATCTAGTGCCAAATGGACGGCACCTTCGAGTTTAGCACGCGTGCGGCTTGATGACATCTCCTCCTTCTTGATCCAGCAAGCGGGAGAGGAGAAGTAGATGGGATCACAACCAACACGACGGCATGGTGGTAATGATGATGGTGGAGCACCGATAGCGCTTCGCTAAGCGTCGCCGGGACAAGGCGGTGGAATTACGGAGTAACGGGAGGGAGAGGGGCGCCAATGGCTTCGTATGTCCTCTTGGGGCGCTCCTCCCCTCTATATATAGGTGGAGGGGCGTGGCAAACAGCCCTCCATGCCCTAGGGTGCAAGCAGGAGAGGAGAAGTTCAATCCTATTCCTACAAGGACTCCTTCCTTTTTGGCCTTTCCTAGACACATGGGCTTTTGAGAACTTGGTGCGCCTAGCCCAATAAGGCCAGGGCGCCTCCCCGCAGACCATGTTAGCCCTTGTGTCGTGGTGGACCCACTTGTGGACTTCTGTACCCCTCCGGAATCCTCCGGAACCTTCTGGAAGCTTCTCAGTACAATACCAAAAAAACTGCACCTTTTTCCGTAACCCAAAATATGACTTCCCATATGTAAACCTTTACCTCTCGACCATTCCAAGACTCCTTGTGGTGTTCGGGATCTCATCCGGGACTCCGAACAACATTTCGTTATCACTCAATCCCAATACTACTCTAGCGTCAACAGACGTTAAGCGTGTGACCCTGCTGGTTCGGGAATTATGTAGTCATGATAGAGACACCTCTCCGGGCAATAACCAATAGGGGGACCTGGATGCCCATATTGATCCCTACATATTCCACGAAGATCTTTTATCGGTTGAACTTTTATGACAACATACGTAATTCCCTTTGTCTGTCGATATGTTATTTGCCCGACATTCGATCGTCGGTATCTCTATACCTAGTTCAATCTCGTTACCGGCAAGTCTCTTTACTGGTTCTGTAATACATCATCTTGCAACTAACTCCTTAGTCACTTTGCTTGCAAGCTTCCTGTTATGTGTATTACCGAGAGGGCCCATAGATACCTCTCCGATACACGGAGTTACAAATTCCAATCTCGATTCAAGCCAACTCAACAGACACCTTTCGAGATACCTGTAGAGCATCTTTATGATCCACTACTGCAGGATGCTGCTAACGTGACACTACGATCAGAGACCTTTTGACGAAACTGTGTGTGATGCATTAATCGCAAACAGTGGTGTAAAAAACCGTAAAAAAGATGCAAAATGTTTGTGATGGTGGAGCCATCAAACACGGTTCAGATTTTAGTTGCGTGTGAGATGCAGGGCACACGATTAATCCATTCGAACTATTTGCGATGAGGCAGAACAATAGAAATGGGCAGCCATATCAATGTGTCTGCGATATACGGCATACAGTTTGCTCCGATGAATTGTTTGCTATTAGGGAGTGCAACAGAAACGGTTAGCCAGATCAAGGTGTGTGTGATATATGGCATACGGTTCACTCGAACGAACTATTTTTGATTAGGGAACACAACAAAAACGGTTCAACTTAACAAGATGTGTGTGATATGCGGCATACAGTTCACATGGATGAACTATTTGCAATGAGCCAAGAAAACACAAATGAGTCGTGTAAACAAGATGTGTGTAATGCGTGGCAAACAGCCGACTCGGATGAACTGTTTGGGATGAGAAATTACAACACAAACAATTAATACAGTTAGTTTGTGTGCGATTCTGTGTGTACAAAAAACTTTGAAAAATACAGACTAACCGCTTGCGGTGGCTAGGAGTATCACACACGATGCGTCTACGAGTACTTGTGTGCGATGATTAGTAAGTTACACATATGTTTTCTTATGTTAACACGTGTGTGTGAATTTGCAATATGGACAGTTAATATGCAAATGCCTTCTGGACATTGGGCACATGCTTAAACTCAATGAACTATGTACGATACTAATACTTTCCATGAAAATTTAAGAACTTGGCTAACAGCATTTGAGTAACATATATATAGTGGTTACATTATTTGATAAAAGAAGGATCTTCATAACACGGTTTTGACAACCATATGGTCCATATCTACATACTTAACATAGTAACAACTATCACATTTTAAGAGGCTAAGGGCCAACAACCATATGATCCATATGTACATACTTAACATAATGACAACTAGCACATTTTAAGAAACTGAGGGCCAACTATAGGACCTTGAAGTATGTCTAGAGGGGGGTGATTAGACTAGTTGACCAATTAAAAACTTAAACTTTTCCCAATTTTAGAGTTTGGCAGATTTTAGCTATCTTAGGACAAGTCAAGCAATCATCACACAATTCAAGCAAGCATGCAAGAGTATATAGGCAGCGGAAATTAAAGCGTGCAACTTGCAAGAAAGTAAAGGGAAGGGTTTGGAGGATTCAAACGCAGTTGAAGACACAGATGTTTTTGGCATGGTTCCGATAGTTGGTGCTATCGTACATCCACGTTGATGGAGACTTCAACCCACGAAGGGTAACGGTTGCGCGAGTCCACGGAGGGCTCCACCCAAGAAGGGTCCATGAAGAAGCAACCTTGTCTATCCCACCATGGCCCTCGCCCACGAAGGACTTGCCTCACTAGCGGTAGATCTTCACGAAGTAGGCGATCTCCTTGGCCTTACAAACTCCTTGGTTCAACTCCACAATCTTGTCGGAGGTTCCCAAGTGACACCTAGCCAATCTAGGAGACACCACTCTCCAAGAAGTAACAAATGGTGCGTTGATGATGAACTCCTTGCTCTTGTGCTTCAAATGATAGTCTCCCCAACACTCAACTCTCTCTCTCTCATAGGATTTGGATCTGGTGGAAAGAAGATTTGAGTGGAAAGAAACTTGGGCAAGGCTAGAGATCAAGATTCATATGGTAGGAATTGAATATCTTGGCCTCAACACATGAGTAGGTGGTTCTTTCTCAGAAATGGTAAGTTGGAAGTGTAGGTTTAGTCTGATGGCTCTCTCCATGAATGAAGGGGAGGTGGAGGGGTATATATAGCCTCCACACAAAATCTAACCGTTACACACAATTTACCAAACTCGGTGGGACCGATTCAACAGACCCGGTCGGACCGATTTAGTAAACCTAGTGACCGTTAATGATTTTCGGTGGGACTGACATGCAACTCGGTGAGACCGATTCGGTTAGGGTTAGGGCATAACGTAATCTCGGTAAGACCGATTACACAAACTCGGTGAGACCGATTTTGGTAATAAGCTTTCCAGAGAGTTGGTCAGGTAAACTCAGTGGGACCGATTTGCTCTTTTCGATGAGACCGAAATGTTACAAAAGGGAAATAGAGAGTTTACATTGCAATCTCGGTGGGACCGATCGCTCACTTCGGTTTGACCGAAACGTTACGAAGGGAAACAGAGAGATTACAATCCCATCTCGGTGAGACCGAGATCCCTATCGGTAGAACCGATTTGCCTAGGGTTTGTGGCAGTGGCTATGACATTTGAACTCGGTGGCGCCGGATAGGAAGAATCGGTGTGACCGATTTTGGCTTTGGGTTTAGGTCATTTGTGGATGTGAGAAAGTAGCTGAGGGTTTTGGAGCATATCACTAAGCACATGAAGCAAGAGGCTCATTAAGCAACACCTCATCCCTCCTTGATAGTATTGGCTTTTCCTATAGACTCAATGTGATCTTGGATCACTAAAATATAAAATGAAGAGTCTTGAGCTAATGAGCTTGAGCCAATCCTTTGTCCTTAGTATTTTGAGGGATCCACTTTCATCATCCATGCCATGCCATTCATTGAGCTTTCCTAAAATAATAGTCTTGGAATAGCATTAGCTCAATGAGTTATATGTTGTTATGAATTACCAAAACCACCTAGGATAGTTGCACTTTCAATCTCCCCCTTTTTGGTAATTGATGACAACATATAGATCAAAGCTTTGACAAATGATAATAAGATTGAAAAACATCGTCGCTTTGAGAAGTATGTGATAAGCAAGAGCTCCCCCTAAATTTGTGCATAGTTTAAGATTTGCTTTGGACTGCAAATGCACAAGGAATTAGGCTCATGGGTTACTCTTCCATGTCACATACATCTTGGTGGAGCGCTCAAAATGATAAAGATTGAATACATGCACTCATCACCAAGCAAAGTGAATGATCACATAGGATAGATAGGATAATATCATCAAACATGCACAAGTGTAGCTTATGATCAAACAGATCATCAATGCCTCACAAGAATAGCATAGTATCTCAAGCAATAAAAAACAAACAAGTTTAAAACCACCAAAGCAAGAGAGAACAAAAGCAACACTCTCTCTCTCTCTCTCGAAGCCTATGATCTATACATTTTTCTCCCCCTTTGGAAACAAGTTACCAAAAAGTTCATAAAAAATGCATAGTGCTAGATCAACTCTCAGGCTTGATCTTCAGTTGGTGGTGTAGAGATGGCTCCTTGGACAAAGGCTTCAGTTGATGTAGAGGGAGCTAGAGGAGTTGGTGCTGGAGCTGGTTGCACTGGAGCTGTAGGAGTTGTGGCTGGTGCAGATGATGTTGCTCTAGTGTCTGTCACTAGCACTGCAGCTGACCTCTGAGCTCTAGGCACTCTGGCAAATACATTAGTGGTAGTCTTGCCCTTCCTCTCCTGCATGTCATCCTGCAGCTGCTCCACAACTGACTGAATCTCAGTTACCTTGACATCAAGATCATAGAATTTTTGTTCCATGATTCTTTCCAAGCTTTCCTGATTCTGATTTAAGGTGGCCAACCCCTTCTCAATCCTCAGTGTAGATGCTATCAAGTAACCAAGCTTCTCCTGCTTGTTCTTCAAGAAATACTCAGATGCCTCCTCTTGAGTTGGCATCTTGGCAGCCTTCTCCTTCCTTGCCTTCTCCTTCTTCTCTTGAGCTTGAACTGATGGTTCATCTTCATTCATGACAACCTCATTGTCCTCAAAGTCTAGATAGAGAGGAAAATGTTCCCTATCCAATAGATATTTGCCTGTGCCCATCTTTGAGTTAATCAACTCCTGAATCTGAGGGGCATATCCACAACTCCTCTTATGATCTGTTGCAGTCCTCTTAATGGTTTCTACTATAAGGCTCATGACCTTGAATTTCTGAGGCACATCAAACAAATGCAACATGTAGATTGCATGCCCTCTGATCATGTTGTGGTCACCAGACTTAGGCAATAGAGTGTGCCTTAGGATCCAGTTGATTGTAGGCAGCCCTGACATAAGAAAGTGGACTGATCCAAAAGAGAAAGTCTCTAGGGCTTTGTCTGGGATTTCCTTGTACATATGTGCCATGGTATTATGTCCCATTTTCTTCTTGGCATATACATCCAGGTCATCATCATTTTCCTTTGGGGCATTTATCAGATTTGCCCACTCCTCAACAGTTGACTGGTACCTTGTACCTTCAGACATCCAAACTATCCTTCCATCTGGATATAAGTGTGCTGTGGAGTAGAATTGCATAATGAGTTCATCATTCCAGTTTGTGAGCTTCTACCCAACAAATTCTGCAACTCCACAAGCAACAAAACTGTCTTGTACTCCTGGATAGTGTTCTTCATTTTCCTTCATGTAGGTCCAGTCGACCCACCTCATATCACACACAATGGGCTTTTTGTCCAACAAGATTGTCTCATAGAAGTCCTGCTGTTCCTTTGTATGGAACCTGTAATCAACAACAGTTCTTCTCCTTGTGGCATATGGATCTGCCATCCTCCATAGCCTCAACCCTGAATCTTTTCTGATGTTCATGTCCTCAGCTATAGGATGGGCATCATTATGGTCTGGTATCTTGGGCTTGAGCTTCCTTAGAACTTGTCCTTCTTCATCTTCCTCCTCAGCAACCTCAGGCACTCGGGCCTTGTTCTTCTCAGCAGCTGGAATACTCCTGGTATTCCTCTTTGGTGCAGACTTGGCCTTGGGGGCAGCTTTGGGTGCTTCCTTGGGCTTAGATGTTGCAGTCCCTGATCTAATATCATCTCCCATAAGCTTTGGTGCCTTTGGTGTTGGTGCAGCAAGCTCTTCTTCTTCCATCATGGAAGGTTGCCCAACTACTCTCGCCATGGTCTTCTTGACCCTTTCCTTCCTTTTCTTTCCTTCAGCAGCTGGCTCTTCAGGCATCTCAGGCAGTTGAGTTAAAGCTCTGGCTTTGGACATTGGTTGTCTCCCTGCAGGCCTTTTGATCTTCATGCCTGGCTTTACTGTAGTTGAACTAAGCACCTTCTTGTGCACTACCTTCTTGGATGTAGCTTCATCCTCTTCAGCTCTATAATCCTCATCTTCAGAGTCTGAAGTTCTCTTCTTCCTTTGCCTGGTAGCAGCCTTAGGCAGGTTGCTAGGAGTGCTCCCGCTGCCTTCATATGAAGTGCTGGAGGGACTAGTGCCCTCACTCATTTGCATCTGCCCTTATGACCTGTTCTGACTGTCACTCTAGTCTCACATGCTGCAAACTCTGACTGCTGACCCTATGAAGAGTTATAGATGAGGTGGAGTGGATGAGCATCACAAAATGCAGAGATTTTTGCAAAATAATGATTCAAAAATTCAGTTTTAGTTTTCCACAGAAAGCATTTCGGATCAACCCATTTTCAAACTCGGTGATACCGAAGCAGTTATGGAACCTAAACTGATGAACTCGGTTGGACCGAGTCACAGTTCGGTGGCACATAGACTGCTAGGGTTTCACAAAGTCCTAAAATCGGTCGCACCGATTAGCAATTCTCGGTCAGACCGAGAGTTACTAGTGCAATGTGTTGGGGAACGTAGCAGAAATTCAAAATTTTCCTACGTGTCACCAAGATCTATCTATGGAGAGACCAGCAACGAGTAGAAAGAGAGTGCATCTACATACCCTTGTAGATCTCTAAGCGGAAGCGTTCAAGTGAACGGGGTTGATGGAGTCGTACTTGTCGTGATTCAAATCACCGATGATCCTAGTGCCGAACGGACGGCACCTCCGCGTTCAACACACGTACAGCCCGGTGACGTCTCCCACGCCTTGATCCAGAAAGGAGAGAGGGATAGGTTGAGGAAGACTCCATCCAACAGCAGCACAACGGCGTGGTGGTGGTGGAGGAGCGTGGCAATCCAGCAGGGCTTCGCCAAGCACCATGGGAGAGGAGGAGTAGGAAGAGAGGTAGGGCTGTGCCAGAACTTTGTGTATAGCTCCTATGCGCCTCCCCACTATATATAGGGGTGGAGGGGCTGGTTTCTTGCCCTCCAAGTCCATTGGCGCATTGGCCAAGGTGGGAGGAAAGAAATCTCATTATTTCCTTCCCCACCGATTGTTATCCCCCCTTTTTAGGGATCTTGATCTTATCCCTTCGGGATATGATCTTATTCCTTCTAAGGGGGGATCTTGGTGCGCCTTGACCAGGGGTGTGGGGCCTTGCCCCCACTACCCACGTCCATGTGGGTCCCCCATGCAGGTGGGCCCCACTCTGGAACCTTCTAGAACCTTCCCGGTACAATACCGAAAAAGCCCGAACATTTTCCGGTGGCCAAAATAGGACTTCCCATATATAAATCTTTACCTCCGGACCATTCCGGAACTCCTCGTGACGTCCGGGATCTCATCCGGGACTCCGAACAACATTCGGTAACCACATACAAACTTCCTTTATAACCCTAGCGTCATCGAACCTTAAGTGTGTAGACCCTACGGGTTCGGGAGACATGTAGACATGACCGAGACGTTCTCCGGTCAATAACCAACAGCGGGATCTGGATACCCATGATGGCTCCCACATGTTCCACGATGATCTCATCAGATGAACCACGATGTCAAGGACTTAATCAATCCCGTATTCAATTCCCTTTGTCTATCGGTATGTTACTTGCCCGAGATTCGATCGTCGGTATCCAATACCTTGTTCAATCTCGTTACCGGCAAGTCACTTTACTCGTTCCGTAACACATCATCCCGTGATCAACTCCTTGGTCACATTGCGCATATGATGATGTCCTACCGAGTGGGCCCAGAGATACCTCTCCGTTTACACGGAGTGACAAATCCCAGTCTCGATCCGCATAAAACAATAGATACTTTCGGAGATACCTGTAGTGCACCTTTATAGTCACCCAGTTACGTTGTGACGTTTGATACACCCAAAGCACTCCTACGGTATCCAGGAGTTACACGCTCTCATGGTCGAAGGAAGAGATACTTGACATTGGCAAAGCTCTAGCAAATGAACTACACGATCTTTTGTGCTAGTCTTAGGATTGGGTCTTGTCCATCACATCATTCTCCTAATGATGTGATCCCGTTATCAACGACATCCAATGTCCATAGCCAGGAAACCATGACTATCTGTTGATCACAACGAGCTAGTCAACTAGAGGCTCACTAGGGACATATTGTGGTCTATGTATTCACACGTGTATTACGATTTCCGGATAATACAGTTATAGCATGAATAAAAGACAATTATCATGAACAAGGAAATATAATAATAATACTTTTATTATTGCCTCTAGGGCATATTTCCAACAGTCTCCCACTTGCACTAGAGTCAATAATCTAGTTCACATCGCCATGTGATTAACACTCACAGGTCACATCGCCATGTGACTAATACCCAAGAGTTTACTAGAGTCAGTAGTCTAGTTCACATCACTATGTGATTAACACTCAATGAGTTTTATGTTTGATCATGTTGCTTGTGAGAGAGGTTTTAGTCAACGGGTCTGAACCTTTCAGATCCGTGTGTGCTTTACAAATCTCTATGTCATCTCCTAGATGCAGCTACCACGCTCTATTTGGAGCTATTCCAAACAACTGTTCTACTTGGAGCTATTCTAAATTATTGCTCCATTATATGTATCCGGTCTCTCTACTCAGAGCTATCCGGATAGGTGTCAAGCTTGCATCGTCGTAACCTTTACGACGAACTCTTTTACCACCTCCATAATCGAGAAAATTCCTTAGTCCACTAGTTACTAAGGATAACTTTGACCGCTGTCCTGTGAGCCATTCTTGGATCACTCTTGTACCCCTTGACTGACTCATGGCAAGGCACACTTCAGGTGCGGTACACAGCATAGCATACTGAAGAGCCTACGTCTTAAGCATAGGGGACGACCTTCGTCCTTTCTCTCTATTCTGCCGTGGTCGAGCTTTAAGTCTTAACTTCATACCTTACAACTCAGGCAAGAACTCCTTCTTTGACTGGTCCATCTTGAACACCTTCAAGATCATGTCAAGGTATGTGCTCATTTGAAAGTATTATTAAGCATTTTGATCTATCCTTATAGATCTTGATGCTCAATGTTCAAGTAGCTTAATCCAGGCTTTCCATTGAAAAACACTTTCAAAATAACCCTATATGCTTTCCAGAAATTCTACGTCATTTCTGATCAACAATATGTCAACAACATATACTCATCAGAAATTCTATAGTGCTCCCACTCACTTCTTTGGAAATACAAGTTTCTCATAAACTTTGTACAAACCCAAAATTTTTGATCATCATCAAAGCATACATTCCAACTCCGAGATGCTCACTCCAGTCCTTAGAAGGATTGCTGGAGCTTTGCATACTTATTAGCATCTTTCGGGATTGACAAAACCTTCCGGTTGTATCACATACAACCTTTCCTCATTAAAATCGTCGAGGAAACAATGTTTTGACATCCTATCTGCAAGATTTCATAAATAATGCAGTAATCGCTAATATAATTCCAACAGACTCTTAGCATCGCTACGAGTGAGAAAATCTCATCGTAGTCAACTCCTTGAACTTGTCGGAAAACATCTTAACGACAAGTCGAGCTTTCTTAATGGTGACATTTACCATCATTGTCCGTCTTCCTTTTGAAATCCATCTGTACTCATTAGCCTTACGACCATCGAGCCGTTCTGCCAAAGTCTACACTTTGTTTTCATACATGGATCCTCTCTCAGATTTTATGGCCTCAAGCCATTTATCGGAATCCGGGCCCACCATCGCTTCTCCATAGCTCGTAGGTTCATTGTTGTCTAGCAACATGACCTTCAAGACAGGATTACGTACCACTCTGAAGTAGTACGCATCCTTGTCATCCTACGAGGTTTGGGAGTGACTTGATCCGAAGTTTCATGATCAATATCATAAGCTTCCACTTCAATTGGTGTAGGTGCCACAGGAACAACTCCCTGTGCCCTGTCACACACTAGTTGAAGAGACGGTTCAATAACCTCATCAAGTCTCCACCATCCTCCCACTCAATTCTTTCGAGAGAAACTTTTCCTCGAGAAAGGACCCGATTCTAGAAACAATCCATATTGCTTTCGGATCTGAATTAGGAGGTATACCCAACTGTTTTGGGTTTCCTATGAAGATGCATTTTATCCGCTTTGGGTTCGAGCTTATCAACCTGAAACTTTTTCATATAAGCGTCGCAGCCCCAAACTTTTAAGAAACGACAACTTAGGTTTCTCTAAACCATAATTCATACGGTGTCATCTCATCGGAATTACGTGGTGCCCTATTTAAAGTGAATGTGGTTGTCTCTAATGCCTAACCCATGAACGATAGTGGTAATTCGATAAGAGACATCATGGTACGCACCATATCCAATAGGGTGCAACTATGATGTTCGGACACACCATCACATTATGGTGTTCCAGGCGGTATTAATTGCGAAACAATTTCCACAATGTCTTAATTGTGTGCCAAAACTCGTAACTCAGATATTCATCTCTATGATCATATCATAGACATTTTATCCTCTTGTCACAATGATCTGCTACTTCACTCTGAAATTACTTGAACCATTCAATAATTCAGACTTGTGTTTCATCAAGTAAATATACTCAACATTTACTCGAATCATCTGTGAAGTAAGAACATAATGATATTCACTGCATGCCTCAGCACTCATTCGACTGCACACATCAAAATGTGTTACTTCCAACAAGTTGCTATCTTGTTCCATCTTACTGAAAATGAGGCTTTTCAGTCATCTTGCCCATGTGGTATGATTTGCATATCTCAAGTGATTCAAAATCAAGTGAGTCCGAACGATCCATTTGCATGGAGTTTCTTCATGCATATACACCAATAGACATGGTTCGCATGTCTCAAACTTTTCAAAAACGAGTGAGTCCAAAGATCCATCAACATGGAGCTTCTTCATGCGTTTTATACCATTATGACTTACATGGCAGTGCCACAAGTAAGTGGTCCTATCATTACTATCTTATATCTTTTGGCATGAAAATGTGTATCACTACGATCGAGATTCAATAAACCATTCAGGTTTAATACTAATCTTGATGGTAGAGGGAGCGTGCGATGTTTGATCACATAAAACTTGGAAACACTTCCAACACATATCGTCAGCTCACCTTTAGCTAGTCTCCGTTTATTCCGTAGCTTTTATTTCGAGTTACTAACACTTTAGCAACCGAACCGGTATCCAATACCCTAGTGCTACTAGGAGTACTAGTAAAGTACACATTAACATAATGTATATCCAATATACTTCTATCGACCTTGCCAGCCTTCTCATCTACCAAGTATCTAGGGTAATGCTGCTCCAGTGGTTGCTCCCCTTATTACAGAAGCACTTAGTCTCGGGTTTGGGTTCAACCTTGGGTTTCTTCACTAGAGCAGCAGCTGAATTGCCGTTTCATGAAGTATCCCTTTGTTCCCTTGCCCTTCTTGAAACTAGTGGTTTCACCAACCATCAACAATTGATGCTCCTTCTTGATTTCTACTTTCGCGGTGTCAAACATCATGAATATTTCAAGGATCATCATATCTATCCCTGATATGTTATAGTTAATCACGAAGCTCTAGCAACTTGGTGGCAATGACTTTGGGGAAACATCACTATCTCATCTGGAGGATCAACTCCCACTCGATTCAAGTGATTGTTGTGCTCAGACAATCTGAGCACAAGCTCAACGATTGAGCTTTTCTCCCTTAGTTTGCAGGCTAAGAAAATCGTCGGAGGTCTTATACCTCTTGACGTGGGCACGAGCCTGAAATCCCAATTTCAGCCCTCGAAACATCTCATATGTTCCGCGACGTTTCGAAAACGTCTTTGGTGCCTCTACTTAAACCATTTAATTGAACTATCACGTAGCTATCAAAACGTGTATGTCCGATGTTCGCAACATCGACAAACGACGTTGGGGTTCAGCACACTGAGCGGTGCATTAAGGACATAAGCTTTCTACTGATCGCATAATCGCTACTATCAACTTTCAACTATATTTTCTCTAGGAACATATCTAAACAGTGGAACTAAAGCGCGAGCTTACGACATAATTTGCAAAAGGTCTTTTGACTATGTTCAGGATAATTAAGTTCATCTTATGAACTCCCACTTAGATAGACATCCCTCTGGTCATCTAAGTGATCACATGATCCGAGTCAACTAGGCCGTGTCCGATCATCATGTGAGACGGACTAGTCATCATCGGTGAACATCTTCATGTTGATCGTATCTACCATATGACTCATGCTCGACCTTTCGGTCTCCGCGTTCCGAGGCCATGTCTGCACATGCTAGGCTCGTCAAGTTAACCCTAAGTGTTTTCGATGTGTAAAACTGTCTTACACCCGTTGTATGTGAACGTAAGAATCCATCACACCCGATCATCACGTGGTGCTTACAAGCGACGAACTGTAGCAACGGTGCACAGTTAGGGGAGAACACTTCTTGAAATTTTGTAAGGGATCATCTTATTTACTACCGTCGTCCTAAGCAAACAAGATGCATAAACATCATAAACATCACATGCAATCAAATAGTGACATGATATGGCCAATATCATTTTGCTCCTTTTGATCTTCATCTTCGGGGCTCCATGATCATCATCGTCACCGGCACGACACCATGATCTCCATCATCATGATCTCCATCATCGTGTCTTCATGAAGTTGTCACGCCAATGACTACTTCTACTTCTATGACTAACGCGTTTAGCAATAAAGTAAAGTAGTTTACATGGCGTTCTTCAATGACACGCAGGTCATACAATAAATAAAGACAACTCCTATGGCTCCTGCCGGTTGTCATACTCATCGACATGCAAGTCATGAATCCTATTACAAGAACATGATCAATCTCATACATCACATATCATTCATCACATTCTTCTTGGCCATATCACATCACAAAGCATGTTTTACGTGGCTGCTATGGGTTTCTAGCAAGAACGTTTCTTACCTACGCAAGACCACAACGTGATATGCCAATTGCTATTTACCCTTCATAAGGACCCTTTTCATCGAATCCGTTCCGACTAAAGTGGGAGAGACTGGCACCCGCTAGCCACCTTATGCACCAAGTGCATGTCAATCGGTGGAACCTGTCTCACGTAAGAGTACGTGTAAGGTTGGTCCGGGCCGCTTCATCCCACAATACCGTCGAAACAAGATTGGACTAGTAACGGTAAGCATATTGAACAACATCAACGCCCACAACTACTTTGTGTTCTACTCGTGCAAAGAATCTACGCAATAGACCTAGCTCATGATGCCACTGTTGGGGAACGTAGCAGAAATTCAAAATTTTCCTACGTGTCACCAAGATCTATCTATGGAGAGACCAGCAACGAGTATAAAGAGAGTGCATCTACATACCCTTGTAGATCGCTAAGCGGAAGCGTTCAAGTGAACGGGGTTGATGGAGTCGTACTCGTTGTGATTCAAATCACCGATGATCCTAGTGCCGAACGGACGGCACCTGCGCGTTCAACACACGTACATCCCGGTGACGTCTCCCACGCCTTGATCCAGCAAGGAGAGAGGGAGAGGTTGAGGAAGAATCCATCCAACAGCAGCACAACGACGTGGTGGTGGTGGAGGAGCGTGGCAATCCAGCAGGGCTTCACCAAGCACCATGGGAGAGGAGGAGTAGGAAGAGAGGTAGGGCTGTGCCAGAACTTTGTGTATAGCTCCTATGCGCCTCCCCACTATATATAGGGGTGGAGGGGCTGGTTTCTTGCCCTCCAAGTCCATTGGGGCGTTGGCCAAGGTGGGAGGAAAGAAATCTCATTATTTCCTTCCCCACCAATTGTTATCCCCCCTTTTTAGGGATCTTGATCTTATCCCTTCGGGATATGATCTTATTCCTTCTAAGGGGGGATCTTGGTGCGCCTTGACCAGGGGTGTGGGGCCTTGCCCCCACTACCCACGTCCATGTGGGTCCCCCCATGCAGGTGGGCCCCACTCCGGAACCTTCTAGAACCTTCCCGGTACAATACCGAAAAATCCCGAACATTTTCCGGTGGCCAAAATAGGACTTCCCATATATAAATCTTTACCTCCGGACCATTCCGGAACTCCTCGTGACGTCCGGGATCTCATCCGGGACTCCGAACAACATTCGGTAACCACATACAAACTTCCTTTATAACCCTAGCATCATCGAACCTTAAGTGTGTAGACCCTACGGGTTCGGGAGACATGTAGATATGACCGAGACGTTCTCCGGTCAATAACCAACAGCGGGATCTGGATACCCATGATGGCTCCCACATGTTCCACGATGATCTCATCGGATGAACCACGATGTCAAGGACTTAATCAATCCCGTATTCAATTCCCTTTGTCTATCGGTATGTTACTTGCCCGAGATTCGATCGTCGGTATCCAATACCTTGTTCAATCTCGTTACCGGCAAGTCACTTTACTCGTTCCGTAACACATCATCCCGTGATCAACTCCTTGGTCACATTGCGCATATGATGATGTCCTACCGAGTGGGCCCAGAGATACCTCTCCGTTTACACGGAGTGACAAATCCCAGTCTCGATCCGCATAAAACAATAGATACTTTCGGAGATACCTGTAGTGCACCTTTATAGTCACCCAGTTACGTTGTGACGTTTGATACACCCAAAGCACTCCTACGGTATCCAGGAGTTACACGCTCTCATGGTCGAAGGAAGAGATACTTGACATTGGCAAAGCTCTAGCAAATGAACTACACGATCTTTTGTGCTAGTCTTAGGATTGGGTCTTGTCCATCACATCATTCTCCTAATGATGTGATCCCGTTATCAACGACATCCAATGTCCATAGCCAGGAAACCATGACTATCTGTTGATCACAACGAGCTAGTCAACTAGAGGCTCACTAGGGACATATTGTGGTCTATGTATTCACACGTGTATTACGATTTCCGGATAATACAGTTATAGCATGAATAAAATACAATTATCATGAACAAGGAAATATAATAATAATACTTTTATTATTGCCTCTAGGGCATATTTCCAACACAATGGCATAAGCCAAATCGGTGGGACCGAGTTTTTCAACTCGGTGGGTCCGAGATGGTTTCGGCGGAAACCTAACCCTAAATTTTCAAATCTCATCTATTCTACGGATTGCATTGACTAGATCGGAGTGTTTGAATCATGGCAAGAATCAATAAGAACACAATGTGCTAGGAACCGGACAAGGAAAGCACAGTGATCGAGTCCATACCCTAGCTTGGCGATGAACTCGCTACGGTGGCAACGGCAGGGTTGAATTCTGTTGACGGCGGTGGAGACCAGCGACAGGAGGCGGCTGGCGACGAAGAGATGATCCGGAGACCATGGAGGCAGAGCTAGCTATTGCGCGGGCGAAGGGGTTCGGAGAAATTTCCAAATTTTGCCCGTGACTATATATAGCCCGACCCTGTCGGTGTGACCGAGTGGAACAACTCGATGGCACGGAGATGCATAACTGTGTTCAGTTACAGCAACTCGGTATGACCGAAAAGTTCAAATCGGTTGCACCGAGATTGAAAACCTAGATCGACTTAGTGATCTCAGTTGGACCGAAATGGAGGAATCGGTCAGACCGAGAATCACAAAGAAGTTTTGGAAGTTTAAGTCTACGACGAATTGGGGACTCCGAGTGCTCCTCACACAGAGTGGTTCGAATCTGACTTGATCAAATTTTGTGATGTAGCATGAATAGAGTTTGAGACGAGAAAATCATAGATAGCTAGAGAAAGTTCTTAGGCATTCTTGTCCATCCACTTGGCCAAAAGAAGGAAGAACCAAACAATCAAAACAACAAGTGGATGTCCTTGAATGAGTAAAATATGCACCAACATGCTCACACAATAAGATGGCAAATGAAATATGTGGCAAAGCATGCACAACCAATTCTAGCATCTATCAAACAATTGGCGATGACTAGGTCATCTATATATGAGTATATTGACTTAGGAGTCAAATGATAAACATTTCATCATAGGTCATACTCATCGTTTAAGCCCAAGTGGGGTTACCACTTTTACATAATGCATTGATGTGTTCACACCATTAGAGTTGCTTTGACTCAAGTCTTAGAGTTAAGCTCCCCCTAGATGTGAGATCCCCTTTTAGAGGGATGAACTAACCTTGGGTTTTGTCGATGATGACTTCATGTAGGTGTTGAAGATGTGGATGCTCAATGTTGATGTAGATCATTTGGAGCAATCCATTGGAGTGAGTTGCACTTTCAACATACCTACATGGGTTAGTCCCACAAGGAACAAACAAGAATATCCATAGACATAGAGTGATGCACACACAAGATGATGTCCATGAAAACATTAGGTTACCTTGTTCCTTGCCTTACCAACATGAGGGTTTGTGACTCCATGACCTAGTGCAAGATGTGGAGGTTGATTGCACTTGTCCTTGCCATAATAATATGAGTGAAGAATGTTGGCGGAGTCACCCTCAAGAACTCTCTAGTTCTTCTTCTTCGAGATCCACATCATCTTGATGGGAATCCTTGGAGTTGTAGTTGTATTTGATGAAGTAGAACTTGACGTAGTCTTGGGAATCCACTTGACCGAGACCTTAGGTGCTTCTTCAAATCCATCAATCTCTTCTTGAAGCTTGTCCTTGCCTTTATGGTCTTGTGGTGGAAGATCATCTTGAGCTTGTGTTCCCTTGAAGGAAGTAGGATCATACTTCACTTGTTGAGGAACAAACTTCGTCTTGGGGTATTGATCTTCTTCCCACTCAACTCCATTGGCATTAAACTTTCGTTCAAAACCAACACCTTGATTCTTCTGGTGTCTTCCTTGCTTGCATACAATTTCCTCGAATTGCTTACTCCCGGCAAGGCTCTTGTAAACACATTTCCCTATAATTCCCTTCAATAAGCTATTTTCTTACTCAAGTGTAACTTGGCTAAGAGAATCATTAGTGGAATCAAGAGAACTACTAGAAGCAACAATATTGGATTTGACATTGTTATTGTTACTACTAGAGGAAGTATCTTTCTTGTACTTGTTACTAGACTTGACTTGAGGCATGTAAGTAGATAGGAGTAAACACTTGGCAATGTAAGAAGAACTTTTCTTACGGAGATCACCATTGATTGCTTTTAACAACTCATGCTCTTGCTCAAGATTGAGCTTTTCAAAGCGTAACTTCTCATGAGCCCTTAAAAGTTCTCGATGATTTTCGAAGATAGTTTCATGAGCCAACTTAAGAGTGTTTAGTTCTTTAGTTAGAAGCTCAATCTTCTCCTTATCATTGTCATTCGTTTTATCTTGATTAGCATGATTAATTGACGTTTCATCATAGTATTCATCACTAGAGTTGTCAACAAGTAAATCATCATCCACAAGCAAGTCATCTTCATCACTATTGAAATCAACATACTCAGGATGTGTTACCTTTGGACCTTTGGACATGAAGCATCTTCCAATTCCTTCATTTGGTGAATCAAATATGTCGTAGGAGTTGGTTGACAAAAGTGCTAGATCGGCAACACCTTCATCTTGAGTATATTCGGAGTCGGAGTGATAGCTTCTCTCGGAGTGTTTGTCGGAGTTGGAGCCGGAAACCCATTCACCAACATGAGCTTGATGTCTTCGTTTTGTGTAGCTCCTTGATGACTTGTCCTTCCTTTCCGAATCTTTGCCTCTCCGTGAGGATCTTCGTTCATAACGATCATCTCTACTCCTTCTCTCTCTTGGTGGTGATTCTTCTCTTTTGCTTCTTCTTTTTGGAGAATCTTCTCTTCTTTTGTAGGGTGTCGTACACTCATTGGAATAGTGTCCAGGCCTCCCACAATTGTAGTAATTTCACTCTCGACTGGAAGATCTTTTGTCATGGTAAGACCTTGAGTTGGAGCTTCTTTCCTTGCTTCTACTCTTGTAGAATTTGTTGAAGTTCTTCACCATTAAGCTCAATTCTTCATTGAAGGTTTGTTTCTCACTTGATGATGTGGGGGCTTCACTTGAGGCTTTGTAAGCACCACTTGACTTGTTGTGAAGTTCCTCCTTATCCTTGAGTGACATCTCATGAGCAACAATTCTTCCAATGACTTCCGTTGGCTTGAGATCTTTGTAGTTTGGCATCATTTGGATCAATGTGCACACGGTATCATACTTTCCATCCAATGCTCTTAGGATCTTCTTGATGATGAATCTGTCGGTCATCTCTTCACTCCCTAAGCCGGCAATCTCATTTGTAATAAGAGCAAGCCTAGAGTACATTTCAGCGACACCTTCACCATCCTTCATTTTGAACTTGTCAAGCTGACTTTGGAGCACATCCAACTTGGATTCCTTCACGGATTCGGTACCTTCGTGCATATCAATCAAAGTGTACCAAATTTCCTTTGCATTCTCAAGACGACTGATTTTTTGAATTCTTCGGGGCATAATCCGTTGAAGATGATATCACAAGCTTGAGCATTGTATTGCAGCATCCTCAATTCTTCCACATTAGCTTCACGGTTCGGCTCTCTCCCATCAAAGAATTCACCTTGCAAGCCAATACAAATAATATCCCAAACGGCGGGGTTATGTCCGAGAATATGCATTTTCATCTTATGCTTCCAACTAGCAAAATTAGTACCATCAAAGTAAGGACCCCTAGGGTGATAATTTCCCTCGCTAGACGCCATACTCTCCTAGGTTGTGAAACCAAGGCTATGACCACTAAAAGCTATGGAAATCAAAGCAAATGGAGACCAAAGCTCTGATACCACTTGTAGGACCTGGAAGTATGTCTAGAGGGGGGGGGTGATTAGACTACTTGACCAATTAAAAACTTAACCTTTTCCCAATTTTAGAGTTTGGCGGATTTTAGCTATCTTAGGATAAGTTAAGCAATCATCACACAATTCAAGCAAGCATGCAAGAGTATATAGGCAGCGGAAATTAAAGCATGCAACTTGCAAGAAAGTAAAGGGAAGTGTTTGGACGATTCAAACACAGTTGGAGACACGGATGTTTTTGGCGTGGTTCCGATAGGTGGTGCTATCGTACATCCACATTGATGAAGACTTCAACCCACGAAGGGTAATGGTTGCGCGAGTCCACGGAGGGCTCCACCCAAGAAGGGTCCATGAAGAAGCAACCTTGTCTATCCCACCATGGTCGTCGCCCACGAAGGACTTGCCTCACTAGCGGTAGATCTTCACGAAGTAGGCGATCTCCTTGCCCTTACAAACTCCTTGGTTCAACTCCACAATCTTGTCGGAGGCTCCCAAGTGACACCTAGCCAATCTAGGAGACACCACTCTCCAAGAAGTAACAAATGGTGCGTTGATGATGAACTCCTTGCTCTTGTGCTTCAAATGATAGTCTCCCCAACACTCAACTCTCTCTCATAGGATTTGGATCTGGTGGAAAGAAGATTTGAGTGGAAAGCAACTTGGGGAAGGCTAGAGATCAAGATTCATATGGTAGGAATGGAATATCTTGGCCTCAACACATGAGTAGGTGGTTCTTTCTCAGAAATGGTAAGTTGGAAGTGTAGGTTTAGTCTGATGGCTCTTCCACGAATGAAGAGGAGGTGGAGGGGTATATATAGCCTCCACACAAAATCTAACCGTTACACACAATTTACCAAACTCGGTGGGACCGATTCAACAGACCCGGTCGGACCGATTTAGTAAACCTAGTGACCGTTAGTGATTTTCGGCGGGACTGACATGCAACTCGGTGAGACCGATTCGGTTAGGGTTAGGGCATAACATAATCTTGGTAAGACCGATTACACAAACTCGATGAGACCGATTTTGGTAATAAGCTTTCCAGAGAGTTGGTCAGGTAAACTTGGTGGGACCGATTTTCTCTTTTCGGTGAGACCGAAATGTTACAAAAGGGAAACAGATAGTTTACATTGCAATCTCGGTGGGACCGATCGCTCAGTTCGGTTTGACCGAAACGTTACGAAGGGAAACAGAGAGATTACAATCCCATCTCGGTGAGATCGACATCCCTATCGGTAGAACCGATTTGCCTAGGGTTTGTGGCAGTGGCTATGACATTTGAACTCGGTTGCGCCGGATAGGAAGAATCGGTGTGACCGATTTTGGCTTTGGGTTTAGGTCATTTGTGGATGTGAGAAAGTAGCTGAGGGTTTTGGAGCATATCACTAAGCACATGAAGCAAGAGGCTCATTAAGCAACACCTCATCCCTCCTTGATAGTATTGGCTTTTTCTATAGACTCAATGTGATCTTGGATCACTAAAATATAAAATGAAGAGTCTTGAGCTAATGAGCTTGAGCCAATCCTTTGTCCTTAGTATTTTGAGGGATCCACTTTCATCATCCATGCCATGCCATTCATTGAGCTTTCCTGAAATAATAGTCTTGGAATAGCATTAGCTCAATGAGCTATATGTTGTTATGAATTACCAAAACCACCTAGGGATAGTTGCACTTTCACCAACAACCACAACTATCCGCTGGAAGATCACGGTGACTCGGCATCTCGTCAATGAAAAGGAAGAGCCCTCATGTGCCTTGGTAGAGCATGAGTAGAATAGTGTATCCAATTTTTCAATATGGATGCATTGCCATGACAAGCGAGAACTTGTTAATTTGAATGGTTCCATTTCTGCGGGAAATGCAGTACCTTGCAATCACTTTGGCGTTATTAGCAGGCACAAGTGTAATTCGATCATGTCGGGAAGTCGATCCAGGAACTGCTACAGCGGGCAGATTCTGTTGAAATGTAGAATAAAAACCAATTGTAACACATATTGTTGAAGATATATATAGTTTATGAGCATGAACATTAAAATAAGACTTTTTATCGGCGTTTTGTGCATACAATTGGTCTTGTTCAATGTGTGCACCTTAGGTATAAATAATCCCATCCAAAATCCAGCATTCATACATTGTGCTATCTCTGTCAGATTATCAACAAAGTTTATGACATGCTTCAAGTACTTTCAGTGAAATTTGATACGCTTAGTAACATACAGATCGTTCACTATGCATCCAACATGTCCTTTTTAAAAGATGGAAATGTATTATTTATTCAGAACATTGCTGAAGAATATATAGTTAAATAGAATTTGTTACTGCCTAGGAATGGAGTCAGAAAATGAAATCACAATTGGTTGCTTAACTAGTGATCAATTAGTCAGAACAAATACCCTGATTTTGCTAAGTAACATGATAACATGGAGAAAGTTGAAAGAACACTAACCTTGATCAGACTTTAATCGGCTGATGACGTTGGGGAAGTAAACATCCATGTTAATTAGACCAGGCTGTGGTCCACGCACTAGAATTTTATTGCCAACTTCTAGTTTGTAACACTTAGACATTTTTCTTCAAAGGTCTGCATTAAAATAGGAGTGGTCATCTTTATCAAGTTTTACGCTAACCGTCATTGTAAATCCATGTTGCTTGTCAATATGACATCCTGGAAGTCATCAACAAAGTAAAGCCCAAGATTTCCTTTTACTCCGTTCTTCCAAAGCAAGGGACGTACTGCTTGAAATGAAAATTAAGATCGTAAATTAGATATATTGAAATAACAGAGCAAGATGCAAATATGAGAGTAACTAATAAAACAGATAAGTATATAGATGAAAGTAAAGTACACAAATATATAATTAAAAATAGATAATGTAACAAAGATTTGATGCAAATATGAGACTAACTAAATGATCAATACATATTTGCCTAATATAGGGGGGGTCGGCTTCGACATCTAGGCTGCACGTGGCACTGTACCTTTTATCCAAATGTAGCAACAAATGATATATGTTCACAAATTTAGGCCATGATGACCGTGCTAGGTTGAGATTGAACAAACCGAGCGCTCCCAGAAGTCATCCAGAATGATGAGATAAAACTTCATTTTCGACTGGCCGCGACCACAGTTGCCCGATTTGTGCTCGCACTATGGACACATGAATGAACACCCATGAAGCAGCTAGAACAAAACTGAATCCACGGCGATTTCCGCCGGTTGATTAACAGCGACGAACAGACTGCAATAAGAGATGAGTGAATATTTTGCTGATTACCTTCTCCATGAGAAAAATCCCCGGCCTGATACGTCTCCAACATATCTACTTTTTCTAACGCTTTTCCTTTCGTTTTGGACTCTAATTTGCATGATTTGAATGAAACTAACCCTGAACTGACACTGTTTTTAGCAGAACTACCATGGTGTTATTTTTTGCGTAGAAAGAAAAGTTCTCGGAATGGAAAAAACTTTGCGAGAATTTTTTATATCAACAAAGAGAATTTCTAGAGCCAGCGGTGGCGGCAAACTAGCACACGCGGGCGAAAGCGGCAGCTGGCGCGGTAGATTTGGCGCGCCGCTTCGCGCGCACCTGTAAAATCCGGCGCTCGCCATGCGCTCCACCACACTGACACGTGCCCTTCCCCTCGCCACCTCGCTGCTTCCAGTCTTTCTCGCCACTTTCACAGCGCCCCACCACCATCGCGCCACCATGCCGCCGCACTGCCGGGGTTCTTCGGGCTACCGCGACGTCTGCGAGCGGCCCAACGGCTGGTACACCGTCGAGATCCGGTCTGGCAACGTCCGGCTCGGCCTCGTCTTGTTCCGGACCGTGCATGAGGCGGCCCGTGCATACGACGCGGTGGCGTGGCACCTGGAGAGGCCCCCGTCGGAGATGAACTTCCGGGACGTATTCACGCGCGAGCAGGCGCAGCGCGCTGCCCCTCCGCCTTGTCTCGTCACGTACCAGGACCGTGCGGACCATGTTTGGCTGCAGCGCCGCCTCCTCGTCGCCGAGGAGGACGAGCGAGCCACGGTGGAGTCGCGCCGGTGCCAACCGGAGGACGTCGCCACCGAAAACGCCTTCTGGGCAGAGAGGTCGGCAAGGCACCGCATGGAGTGTGCCGACAGGCGTCAGCGCAAGGCACTGGCCTTATCGCAGTGCGATATCGTCGAGGCAGGCGGGAAGTTGATCTTCTCCCCCAACAATGAACGTTGGGATGACATGTGGCTCGATACCTCGAACAACACCACCGAGGATGATGATGGTGATGATGTGTTGGGAAACGTAGTAATTTCAAAAAAAATCCTACGCACACACAAGATCATGGTGATGCATAGCAACGAGAGGGGAGAGTGTGCCCACATACCCTCGTAGACCAAAAGCGGAAGCATTAGCACAACACGGTTGATGTAGTCGTACGTCTTCACGGCCCGACCGATCAAGCACCGAAAGCACGACACCTCCGAGTTCTTGCACACGTTTAGCTCGATGACGTCCCTCGAACTCCGATCCAGCCGAGTGTCGAGGGAGAGTTCCGTGAGCACGACAGCGTGGTGACGATGATGATGTTCTACCGATGTAGGGCTTCGCCTAAGCATCACTATGATATTATGGGGGTGGATTATGGTGGAGGGGGGCACCGCACACGGCTGAGAGATCAATGATCAATTGTTGTCTCTAGAGGTGCCCCCTGCCCTCATATATAAAGGAGCAAGGGGGAGGGGCGGCCGGCCAGGAGGGGGCGCACCAGGAGGAGTCCTACTACCACTGGGAGTAGGACTCCCTTGTTTCCTTGTCCAAGTAGGAGAGGGGGAAGGAAGGGAGAGAGGGGAGGAAGGAAAGGGGGGCGCCGCCCCCCTACTTGTCCTATTTGGACTAGAGGGGGAGTGGGGGTGCAGCCTGCCCTGGCCGCCCCTCCTCTTCTCCACTTTGGGCCCATGAGGCCCATTAACCCCCCGGGGGGTTCCGGTAACCCCCCGGTACTCTGGTTGTTGGGGAACGTAGTAATTTCAAAAAAATTCCTACGTACACGCAAGATCATGGTGATGGCATAGCAACGAGAGGGGAGAGTGTTGTCCACGTACCCTCGTAGACCGTAAGCGGAAGCGTTATGACAACACGGTTGATGTAGTCGTACGTCTTCACGATCCGACCGATCCAAGTACCGAACGTACGGCACCTCCGAGTTCAGCACACGTTCAGCTCGATGACGATCCCCGGGCTCCAATCTAGAAATGCTTCGGGGATGAGTTCCGTCAGCACGATGGCATGGTGACGATGATGATGCTCTACCGGCGTAGGGCTTCGCCTAAACTCCGCGATGATATGACCGAGGTGGAATATGGTGGAGGGGGGCACCGCACACGGCTAAGGAACGATCCGTAGATCAACTTGTGTGTATTGGGGTGCCCCCCTGCCCCCGTATATAAAGGAGCAAGGGGGGAGGCGGCCGGCCTAGGGAGGAGGCGCGCCAAGGGGGGAGTCCTACTCCCACCGGGAGTAGGACTCCTCCTTTCCTTGTTGGAGTAGGAGAGAAGGAAAGAGGGGGAGAGGAGGAAGGAAAAGGGGGCTGCACCCCTTGTCCAATTCGGACCAGAGGGGGGCTGCGCGCCTCCTTCCTTTCAGCCTCTCTCCTCTATTCCCGTATGGCCCAATAAGGCCCATATACTCCCCGGCGAATTCCCGTAACTCTCCGGTACTCCGAAAAATACCCGAATCACTCGGAACCTTTCCGAACACCGAATATAGTCGTCCAATATATCGATCTTTACGTCTCGACCATTTCGAGACTCCTCGTCATGTCCCCGATCTCATACGGGACTCCGAACTCCTTCGGTACATCAAAACTCATAAACTCATAATATAACTGTCATCGAAACCTTAAGCGTGCGGACCCTACGGGTTCGAGAACTATGTAGACATGACCTAGAACTATTCTCGGTCAATAACCAATAGCGGAACCTGGATGCCCATATTGGCTCCTACATATTCTACGAAGATCTTTATCGGTCAAACCGCATAACAACATACGTTATTCCCTTTGTCATCGGTATGTTACTTGCACGAGATTCGATCGTCGGTATCCAATGCCTAGTTCAATCTCGTTACTGGCAAGTCTCTTTACTCGTTACGTAATGCATCATTCCGTAACTAACTCATTAGTTACATTGCTTGCAAGGCTTATAGTGATGTGCATTACCGAGAGGGCCCAGAGATACCTCTCCGACAATCGGAGTGACAAAACCTAATCTCGAAATACGCCAACCCAACATGTATCTTTGGAGACACCTGTAGTACTCCTTTATAATCACCCAGTTACGTTGTGACGTTTGGTAGCACCCAAAGTGTTCCTCCGGTAAACGGGAGTTGCATAATCTCATAGTTACAGGAACATGTATAAGTCATGAAGAAAGCAATAGCACCATACTAAACGATCAAGTGCTAAGCTAACGGAATGGGTCAAGTCAATCACATTATTCTCCTAATGATGTGATCCCGTTAATCAAATGACAACACATGTCTATGGTTAGGAAACATAACCATCTTTGATTAATGAGCTAGTCAAGTAGAGGCATACTAGTGATGTTATGTTGGTCTATGTATTCACACATGTATTATGTTTCCCGTTAATACAATTCTAGCATGAATAATAAACATTTATCATGATATAAGGAAATAAATAATAACTTTATTATTGCCTCTAGGGCATATTTCCTTCAGTCTCCCACTTGCACTAGAGTCAATAATCTAGTTCACATCGCTATGTGATTAAACACCAATATTCACATCTATATGTGATTAATACCCATAGTTCACATCGTCATGTGATCAACACCCATAGGGTTTACTAGAGTCAATAATCTAGTTCACATCTCTATGTGATTAAGACCCAAAGAGTACTAAGGTATGATCATGTTTTGCTCGTGAGAGAAGTTTAGTCAACGAGTCTGTCATATTACAGAGTCGTATGTATTTTGCAAATATTCTATGTCTACAATGCTTTGCACGGAGCTACTCTAGCTAATTGCTCCCACTTTCAATATGTATCCAGATTGAGACTTAGAGTCATCTGGATCGGTGTAAAAGTTTGCACCGATGTAACTTTTACGACGAGCTCTTTTATCACCTCCATAATCGAGAAACATCTCCTTAGTCCTCACTAAGGATATTCTTGACCGATGCCCAGTGATCTACTATTAGATCACTATTGTACTCCCTTGCCAAACCAGAACAAGGTATAGAATAGGTCTGGTACATAGCATAGCATACTTTATAGAACCTATGACTGAGGCATAGGGAATGACTTTCATTCTCTTTTCTATTTTCTGCCGTGGTCGGGATTTGAGTCTTTACTCAATTTCACACCTTTGCAACACAGGCAAGAACTTTTTCTTTGACTGTTCCATTTTGAACTACTTCAAAATCTTGATAAGGTATGTACTTTTTGAAAAACCTTATCAAGCGTCTTGATCTATCTCAATAGATCTTGATGCTCAATATGTAAGTAGCTTTACTGAGGTCTTTCTTTTAAAAGAACTCCTTTCAAATACTCCTTTATGCTTTCCAGAAAAATTCTACATCATTTCTGATCAACAATATGTTACTCACATATATTTATCAGAAAGGCGGTAGTGCTCCCACTCACTTTATTGTAAATACAGGCTTCACCGCAAGTCGGTATAAAACTATATGCTTTGATCAACTTATCAAAGCGTATATTCCAACTCTGAGATGCTTGCACCAGTCCATAGATGGATCGCTGGAGCTTGCACATTTTGTTAGCACCTTTAGGATTGACAAAACCTTCTGGTTGCATCATATACAACTCTTCTTTAAGAAAATCATTAAGGAATGCAGTTTTGACATCCATTTGCCAGATTTCATAAAATGTGGCAATTGCTAACTTGATTCAGACGGACTTAAGCATCGATACGAGTGAGAAAATCTCATCGTATTCAACACCTTGAACTTGTCGAAAACCTTTCGTAACAAGTCGAGCTTAGTAGATAGTTACACTACTATTAGTGTCCGTCTTCCTCTTGAAGATCCATTTATTTAACATGGCTTGCTGATCATCGAGCAAGTCAATCAAAGTCCATACTTTGTTCTCATACATGGATCATATCTCAGATTTTATGGCCTCAAGCCATTTCGTGGAATCTGGGCTCATCATCGCTTCCTCATAGTTCGTAGGTTCATCATGGTCTAGTAACATGACTTCCAGAACATGATTACCGTACCACTCTGGTGCGGATCTTACTCTGGAAGACCTACGAGGTTTGGCAGCAACTTAATCTGAAGTTTCATGATCATCATCATTAACTTCCTCACTAATTGGTGTAGTAATCACTAGAACTGATTTCTGTGATGAACTACTTTCCAATAAAGGAGAAGGTACAAGTACCTCGACAAGTTCTACTTTCCTCCCACTCACTTCTTTCGAGAGAAACTTCTTCTCTAGAAAGGATCCATCTTAATAACGAATAACTTGCCTTCGGATCTGTGATAGAAGGTGTACCCAATAGTTACCTTTGGGTATTCTATGAAGACGCACTTCTCCGATTTGGGTTCAAGCTTATCAGGTTGAAAACTTTTTTTTCATATAAGCATCGCAACTCCAAGCTTTAAGAAACGACAGCTTAGGTTTACTGCTAAACCATAGTTCATACGGTGTCGTCTCAACGGATTTAGATGGTGCCCTATTAAACGTGGATGCAGCTGTCTCTAATGCATAACCCCAAAACGATAGTGGTAAACCAATAAGAGATATCATAGATCACACCATATCTAGTAAAGTACGATTACGATGTTCGGACACACCATTAAATTGTGGTGTTCCAGGTGGCGTGATTTTGTGAAACTATTCCACATTGTTTTAATTGAAGACCAAACTCGTAACTCAAATATTTGTCTCCGCGATCAAATCACAGATACTTTATTTTCTTGTTACGATGATTCTCCACTTCACTCTGAAATTCTTTGAACCTTTCAACTATTTCAGACTTATGTTTCATCAAGTAGATATACTCATATCTGCTCAAATCATCTGTGAAGGTCAGAAAATAATGATACTTGCCGCGAGCCTCAACACTCATCGGATCGCATACATCAGTATGTATTATTTCCAATAAGTCAGTTGCTCGCTCTAATGTTCCGGAGAACGGAGTCTTTAGTCATCTTGCCCATAAGGCATGGTTCGCAAGCATCAAGTGATTCATAATCAAGTGATTCCAAAATCCCATCAGCATGGAGTTTCTTGATGCGCTTTACACCAATATGACCTAAACTGCAGTGCCACAAATAAGTTGCACTATCATTATTAACTTTGCATCTTTTGGTTTCAATATTATGAATATGTGTATCACTACGATCGAGATCCAACGAACCATTTTCATTGGGTGTGTAACCATATAAGGTTTTATTCATGTAAACAGAACAACAATTTATTCTCTTACTTAAATGAATAACCGTATTGCAATAAACATGATCAAATCATATTCATGCTCAACGCAAACACCAAATAACACTTATTCCAACTCCGAGATGCTTTCACCAGTCCATTGATGGATCGCTGGAGCTTGCACATTTTGTTAGCACCTTTTGGATCGACAAAACCTTCTGGTTGCATCATATACAACTCTTCTTCTAGAAATCCATTCAGGAATGCAGTTTTGACATCCATTTGCCATATTTCATAATCATAAAATGCGGCAATTGCTAACATGATTTGGATAGACTTAAGCATCGATACAAGTGAGAAAATCTCATCATATTCAACACCTTGAACTTGTCAAAAAAATTGTGACAAGTCGAGCTTTGTAGAGAGTAACACTACTATCAACGTCTGTCTTCCTCTTGAAGATCCATTTATTTTTTCTGGCTTGCCGATAATCGGGCAAGTCCACCAAAGTCCATACTTTGTTCTCATACATGGATCCCATCTCAGATTTCATGGCCTCAAGCCATTTCGCGGAATCTGGGCTCATCATCGCTTCCTCATAGTTTGTAGGTTCATCATGGTCTAGTAACATGACTTCAGAATAGGATTACCATACCATTCTGCTGCGGATCTTAATCTGGAAGATCTACAAATTTTGGTAGTAACTTGATCTAAAGTTTCATGATCATTATCATTAGCTTCCTCACTAATTGATGTAGGAATCACTGGAACTAATTTCTGTGATGAACTACTTTCCAATTCAGGAGAAGGTACAATTACCTTATCAGGCCCTACTTTCCTCCCACTCACTTCTTTCAAGAGAAACTCCTTCTCTAGAAAGGATCCATCTTAGCAACGAATAACTTGCCTTCGGATCTGTGATAAGGTGTACCCAATAGTTACCTTTGGGTATTCTATGAAGATGAACTTCTCCGATTTGGGTTCGAGCTTATCAGGTTGAAACTTTTTCACATAAGCATCGCAGCCCCAAACTTTAAGAAACCGCAACTTTGGTTTCTTGCCAAACCACAGTTCATAAGGCGTCGTCTCAACGGATTTTGATGGTGCCCTATTTAAAGTGAATGCAGTTGTCTCTAATGCATAACCCCATAACGATAGTGGTAAATCGATAAGAGACATCATAGATCGCACCATATCCAATAAAATGCGGTTACGATGTTCGGACACACCATAACGCTGTGGTGTTCCATGTGGCGTGAGTTGTGAAACTATTCCACATTGTTTTATATGAAGGCCAAACTCGTAACTCAAATATTCTTCTTCACGATCAGGTCGTAAAAACTTTATTTTCTTGTTAAGATGTTTCTTCGCTTCACTCTGAATGTTTCAGACTTGTGTTTCATTCAGTAGATATACCCATATCTGCTCAAATCATCTGTGAAGGTCAGAAAATAACGATACTCGCCACGAGCATCAACACTCATTGGATCGCATACATCGGTATGTATTATTTCTAATAAATCAGTAGCTTGTTCCATTGTTCCGAAGAACGGAGTTTTAGTCATCTTGCCCAAAAGGCATAGTTCGCAAGCATCAAATGATTCATAATCAAGTGATTCCAAAAACCCATCAGCATGGAGTTTCTTCATGCGCTTTACACCAATATGACCCAAACGGCAGTGCCACAAATAAGTTGCACTATCATTATCAACTTTGCATCTTTTGTCATCAATATTATGATTATGTGTATCACTACGATCGCGATCCAACAAACTATTTTCATTGGGTGTATGACCATCGAAGGCTTTATTCATGTAAACAGAATAACAATTATTCTCTGACTTTACATGAATAACTATATTGCAATAAACATGATCAAATCATATTCATGCTCAACGCAAACGCCAAATAACATTTATTTAGGTTTAACACTAATCCCGAAAGTATAGGGAGTGTGCGATGATGATCATATCAATCTTGGAACCACTTCCAACATACATCGTCCCTTCACCATCAACTAGTCTCTGTTTATTCTGTAACTCCTGTTTTGAGTTACTAATTTTTAGCAACCGAACAAGTATCAAATACCCAGGGGCTACTATAAACACTAGTAAGATACACCTCAATAACCTGTATATCAAATATACCCTTGTTCACTTTGCCATCCTTCTTATTGACCAAATATTCAGGGCATTTCCGCTTCTAGTGACCATTTCCTTTGCAGTATAATCACTCAGTTTCAGGCTTTGGTCTAGCTTTGGGCTTCTTCGTGAGAGTGACAACTTGCTTGCCATTCTACATGGAGTTCCCTTTATTTCCCATTGCCCTTTTCTTGAAACTAGTGATCTTGTCAATCATCAATACTTGATGTTCTTTCTTGATTTCTACCCTTGTTGATTTCAGCATCACGAAGAGATCGGGAATCGTTTTTGTCATCCCTTGCATACTATAGTTCATCATGAAGTTCTACTAACTTGGTGATGGTGACTAGAGAACTCTGTCAATCACTATCTTATCTGGAAGATTAACTCCCACTTGATTCAAGCGATTGTAGTACCTAGACAATCTGAGCACTTGCTTACTAGTTGAGCAATTCTCCTCCATCTTTTAGGCGAAGTATTAGTCAGAGGTCTCATACCTCTTGACACGGGCATGAGTCTGAAATATCAATTTCATCTCATGGAACATCTCGTATGTTCCGTGACGTTTCAAAAATGTTTTTGTAGTCCCGGTTCTAAGCCATAAAGCATGGTGCACAAAACTATCAAGTAGTCATCATATTGAGCTAGCCAAACATTCATAATGTCTGCATCTGCTCCTGCAATAGGTGTGTCTCCTAGCGGTGCATCAAGGACATAATTATTCTGTGCAGCAATGAGGATAAACCTCAGATCACGGACCAAGTACGCATCATTGTTACTAACATCTTTCAAATTAGTTTTCTCTAGGAACACATATAAAAACACAGGGAAGCAAAAACATAGGGAAGCAACAACGAGAGCTATTGATCTACAACATAATTTGCAAAATACTACCAGGACTAAGTTCATGATAAATTCAAGTTCAGTTAATCATATTACTTAAGAACTCCCACTTAGATAGACATCCCTCTAGTCATCTAAGCGATCACGTGATCCAAATCAACTAAACCATGTCCGATCATCACGTGAGATGGAGTAGTTTTCAATGGTGAACATCACTATGTTGATCATATCTACTATATGATTCACGCTCGACCTTTCGGTCTCAGTGTTCCAAGGCCAATTCTGTATATGCTAGGTTCGTCAAGTTTAACCTGAGTATTCCACGTGTGCAACTGTTTTGCACCTGTTGTATTTGAACGTAGAGCCTATCACACCAGATCATCACGCGGCCTCTCAGCACGAAGAACTTTCGCAACGGTGCACACTCGGGGAGAACACTTATACCTTGAAATTTAGTGAGGGATCATCTTATAATGCTACCATCAATCAAAGCAAAATAAGATGCATAAAGGATAAACATCACATACAATCAATATAAGTGATATGATATGGCCATCATCATCTTGTGCTTGTGATCTCCATCTCTGAAGCACCGTCATGATCACCATCGTCACCGGCGCGACACCTTGATCTCCATCGTAGCATCGTTGTCGTTTCGCCACCTATTGCTTCTACGACTATCGCTACCGCTTAGTGATAAAGTAAGCAATTACAGGGTGATTGCATTGCATACAATAAAGCGACAACCATATGGCTCCTGCGAGTTGCCGATAACTTGGTTACAAAACATGATCATCTAATACAATAAAATATAGCATCACGTTTTGACCATATCACATCACAACATGCCCTGCAAAAACAAGTTAGACGTCCTCTACTTTGTTGTTGCAAGTTTTACGTGGCTCCTACGGGCTGAGCAAGAACCGTTCTTACCTACGCATCAAAACCACAATGATAGTTTGTCAAGTTAGTGTTGTTTTAATCTTCTCAAGGACCGGGGTACCCACACTCAGTTCAACTAAAGTTGGAGAAACTGACACCCGCCAGCCGCCTATGTGCAAAGCACGTCGATAGAACCAGTCTCGCGTAAGCGTACGCGTAATGTCGGTCTGGGCCACTTCATCCAACAATACCGCCGAAGCAAAGTATGACATGCTGGTAAGCAGTATGACTTGTATCGCCCACAACTCACTTGTGTTCTACTCGTGCATATAACATCTACGCATAAAACCTAGGCTCTGATACCACTGTTGGGAAACATAGTAATTTCAAAAAAAATCCTACGCACGCGCAAGATCATGGTGATGCATAGCAATGAGAGGGGAGAGTGTGTCCACGAACCCTCGTAGACCGAAAGAGGAAGCGTTAGCACAACGCGGTTGATGTAGTCGTACGTCTTCACGGCCCGACCAATCAAGCACCGAAAGCACGGCACCTCCGAGTTCTTGCACATGTTCAGCTCGATGATGTCCCTCGAACTCCGATCCAGCCGAGTGTCGAGGGAGAGTTCTGTCAGCACGACGGCGTGGTGACGATGATGTTCTACCGACGCAGGGCTTCGCCTAAGCACCGCTATGATATTATCGAGGTGGATTATGGTGGAGGGGGACACCGCACACGGCTAAGAGATCAATGATCAATTTTTGTCTCTAGAGGTACCCCCCTGCCCCTGTATATAAAGGAGCAAGGGGGAGGGGCGGCCGGCCAAGAGGGGGCGCGCCAGGAGGAGTCCTACTCCCATCGGGAGTAGGACTCCCTCATTTCCTTGTCCAAGTAGGAAAGGGGGAAGGAAGGGAGAGAGGGGAGGAAGGAAAGGGGGCGCCCCCCTCCTTGTCCTATTCGGACTAGAGGGGGAGGGGGCGTGCGGCCTGCCCTGGCCGCCCCTCCTCTTCTCCACTTTGGCCCCATGAGGCCCATTAACCCCTTGGGGGGTTCCGTTAACCCCCCGGTACTCCGGTATATATGCGATAACCCCAGGAACCATTCTGGTGTCCAAATATAGTCGTCCAATATATCAATCTTCATGTCTCGACCATTTCGAGACTCCTCGTCATGTCCATGATCACATCCGGGACTCTGAACTACCTTCGGTACATCAAAACATATAAACTCATAATATAACCGTCATCTAACTTTAAGCGTGCGGACCCTACAGGTTCGAGAACAATGTAGACATGACCGAGACACGTTTCCGGTCAATAACCAATAGCAGAACCTGGATGCTCATATTGGCTCCCACATATTCTACGAAGATCTTTTATCGGTCAAACCACATAACAACATATGTTGTTCCCTTTGTCATCGGTATGTTACATGCCCGAGATTCGATCGTCGGTATCTCAATACCTAGTTCAATCTCGTTACCGGCAAGTCTCTTTACTCGTTCTGTAATACATCATCTCAGAACTAACTCATTAGTTGCAATGCTTGCAAGGCTTATAGTGATGTGCATTACCGAGTGGGCCCAGAGATACCTCTCTGACAATCGAAGTGACAAATCCTAATCTCGAAATACGCCAACCCAACAAGTACCTTTGGAGACACCTGTAGAGCACCTTTATAATCACCCAGTTACGTTGTGACGTTTGGTAGCACACAAAGTGTTCCTCCGGTAAACGGGAGTTGCATAATCTCATAGTCACAGGAACATGTATAAGTCATGAAGAAAGCAACAGCAACATACTAAACGATCAAGTGCTAAGCTAACGGAATGGGTCAAGTCAATCACATCATTCTACTAATGATGTGATCCCGTTAATCAAATGGCAACTCTTTTTCCATGGCTAGGAAACATAACCATCTTTGATTAACGAGCTAGTCAAGTAGAGGCATACTAGTGACACTCAGTTTGTCTATGTACTCACACATGTATCATGTTTCCGGTTAATACAGTTTTAGCATGAATCATAAACATTTATCATGATATAAGGAAATAATAATAACTTTATTATTACCTCTAGGGCATATTTCCTTCATGATGATGACGGCTGGGAGTCACCGTAGTTTAGTTGCACCGTAGTTTTTCTATCTAGTTGCACCGTAGTTCTATCTATCTATGCTTCAGAAACTATGTAAAATATCTTTGTATCTTTTTTATCTATGCTATGAACTATGTATCTTTTTTTACCTATGCAAAGTTATTAAAAAATGTTTGTGTGAGAGGGCGCATGCTGAAGCTACGCGCGCGCTGCATTTTAGCGCAGTCGCTGGAGGCAGCGCTGCGCGCCGCGCCAAACCTGGCAATGGGCATGCCGTAAGCCAGAATTTATGGCGCCGCGCGTTCGGCGCCTGTTGGAGATGCTCTTAGTCTACAACAATGTGTGGCTGCTCGGCGAGAACCACATTTTATGGGAGGAGAACATGTGCAAGGAGTATGAGGGTGAGCAGACTGCCCGCAGGGACACCAAGATCGACGAGATGTTCGACGAGCTCGAGGCTTAGCTCTCCAACGAGAAGGAGATGTCGTGGCAGGTGTACCAGCAATGGCCACAGAAGCCCGGTACTTCCGGCGCAGGGGTGATGAACATCTCCTCCGATGAGAACTTCGACGACGACTACCTCTGGCATCCCTATTCAGACTAGATCTAGTTCTTAATTTATCACAATATATTGCTAGAGTTATAGTTTTAAATAGCGGGCTATGCCAAATAGTGATGGCCCCCTAAATCACTTATAACGAGGCTATAGCCAACTATTTCATAACTTTACGACACCCTACTCAAACCGCTATAGCGGGGCTATAGCCGGCTATTTCAAAGTTTGGCTAGAGCTAGTGTTTAATTTTTCTTTTTAATATTTAGTATACAACATTTCATGCTATATAGAGTTTAAATTTATGCAATGAACTATGTGTTATTTTTATGTTTCATTTGCTTAAAAAATTGATCATCAGTCTTTTGTCTGGTGGAGAAGAGACAGTTTTATGGAGACCAAAAACCTTCTCTTCATACCTAAAACTAGTTTTTGGTCATCAAAATTTTTGCTCAGTTGAAGATGCTCTAATCCAGCCTCATGTTGTACTTCAAGCCTTCTTACACAAAATGTATAACAACAGTTGAAACAAAAAAGTCCTGATACAAGAAGCGTCTTGATACTTCTACTGGCGCACACTCTTCTAAAGAGGCAAAGTGCTTTAAACTTCAGCTTCCTTTTGCTGCAGCGAACCGCTCCACAACAACGTTTCATATCCCAAACATCTGAGCAACACAAAACAAAGTGACTTGATCATTAACACATCAACTAAGAAGGCAGAAGGACAAAAGTTTGGAATTTCAGCGCTAGCACAGATACCTTCTGAAGAGTCTTCTTGAAGCAGGCCTTGCGCTCATCCATGGAAGCTCGGATGAAATCGTCGATGTGTTCCTTCCACTGTTTCAAATAGCCCGCTATAGCTCCGCTATAGCACGCTATAGCGTTTACAGAAGGTCTTGCGCTAAGAGACTTTGGTCTAAACAAATGAACAAACATTTTAAATAGCGCGCTATAGCTCCGCTATAGCACGCTATAGCATTTGAAAGAGGTCCGGCGCTAAGATGCTTAGCGCGCTATTTAAAACTTTGGTTCCTTCACATCTTCAAGGAAGGTACCACCTTCAGTTTTCCTTTTCCAGCAGGATGAAATGGCAGGGTTTTCAGGAACAGGTTGATGAGAACTTTCAAGCTGTGGAGTGCTGGAATCCGTATCATCGGTACTGAAACAAAGCAAGGGAGCAGAGGGAGATAAATATTCCAAAGAGGAGATCAGGGTAATATATGGATCTCACAGACAGATTTTACATCGCACTTCTGCTTCGGTAATCACCCCCCCCCCCTCCCCACTAACACATCGAAGGCTGAGATTAACTGATACCCCTTCGTCACAAAGGGTAGGATGGTCTTTTTTGAAAGTATGTTGTATGTGCGCCGGTACACGACCTTTCCACCTCCCCATGGGCTGGCCCATTTACGTTCTTTTTACTCTTCTTTTAAGATTAAAATCAGTGTTTGACATGATTCGAACTCGAGAACACAGGCTGCAAACAAATTGTGGTAACCAACAAGACACCTTGTTTGTTTTGTTTTTTATACTTCTTTTCTCTTTTTCAATAAAACCAGGCCCGTCAGTGAGGCATACGGAATGAGCGACCGTACAGGCCCCTAATCGCACTAATTAGGCGCTAATTACATAGAATGTCACACACAATCTAATTGGCTAGTGATTTATTTCCTACTTTACGCACGGCCCCGCGGTCACCTTAATTATCTCCCTGCATGCATGGGATTTCTTTCCATCTCACCTGAGAATGATTTTTTCTCCTGCTGAACTCCCAACTGCATGCGTCATTTATTTTCGGATCTTGCCCGTGATTTGCATGCCATGAAAATCGGAGAGGAAATAAAATCACAATAGCTACATTTGTGGGGCCCTTTTTAGTCAATCAGCTCGTGTGTTTTTTACCATAGACCTAACACTAGGAGCCTACATCTACATCAAGACATGTGGGTACGACCGGAATCAATTAAGCAGCCTTTGTGCTTGCCTTTTTTGAAAATTTTGCCTGTGTGCTTGCTGGTTTAGCTAGCGATGCCCCCCACCCCCCCTGCCTGCCCATTTTACACTTTTCCGCTTGAAGGACTTTCAAAAAATATTTCGGCTTTCGAATCTTTATTCACAAAATTAAGAAATGTTTGCATTTATTAAAACTTTGTAATTTTTTTAAAAAGTGTGTGGTTTGCAATTTGTGTTCAACATCAATTGTTAAAAAATTGTTAACAATTTTGGAAAAAGTGTTCAAGTTTATAAAATTTTCATACACAATTTGAAATTCCGAAATATTTTAAAAATTCAAGAAATGGTTAGGATATAATAAAATGCTCATGTTGATTGATAATGACTGAAACTGTAACTAATGGAAGCATTAAATTAGGAAAAACTATATGCTCACAGATGCACCCGGCTGGCCTAGTCTAGCACACTCCTCAACTGTTGTTTTTTTGGGACCATGGATAAATGAAACCAACTTATATATGAGGCACCATGCCACGGTTGAATGACTTTTGACACCATTTGCATGTTGCGACGCGTCGAACCATTTATCGGCCCTTTTCCACCGAGAAAACTTCAGAAATTTAGAATTTGTCAAAAATCCAAAAAACGTGGCATGATGTCTTGAATTGGTCACAAAAGCTCGTGGAAAAAATTTGGGGTCATTTGACGGATGTCGAAAAACAACTTGATTTCAAACGGACCATTCTCGCCTTCTGTTGCACACGGTCTACTTTTTGTAAATCTCAGGACGGACCCTGACTTCTGCAGGCAGGTGGGAATGCCCATGGTAGGCATTCGTGTTAGCTTAGAACAATTTCCAACACAATATGCACGTTGCGACATGTCTGGTCATTTATCGGTCTTTTTTCACCAGGAAAACTCCAGGATATGCGAAACTTGTCAAAACCCCAAACAAATTCGCATGGTGCCTAGAATTGGTCATACATGGCCATGGAATAAATTAGGGTTATTTCTAGGATGTCAAGAGGCGATGTGCTCTCAGTCAGAGCCTTCTAGCATATCCGGACACCCTCCGTTGAACATGGTCTGGTTGTGGACATCCATAACATTAATCCAACTTTTGCAGGACACTGAGCATGCCCATGGTAGGCATCCATGGTAGGTTTATGCAAGTTGCGTCACGTTCAACCATTTGTCGGCCTTTTTTATATCAGAAAACCCCAGAAAATGCATAACTTGTCTAAAAAAACCCAAACAAACTGGCAGGGTGCTTTGAATTGATTGTACAAGGCGATGAAAAAAATTGAATCAAGTTGACGGATGTCGAGAAACGACGTTCTCTCAAACAGAGCCTTCTCACCTTACCCAGACACCATATGTGGAACATGATCAATTTTTGGACATCCTTAAAATGACTCCAACTTTTGCAAGGCAAGTTGGCATGCCCATTGTAGTCATCCATGTCACGTCTGAACAATTTCCAACACCGTATGTAAGTTACGACATGTTCAGCCATTTACCAGTCTTCTTTACCGAGAAAACTCCAAAAAATGCACAATTTATAGGAAAACAAAACAACTTGGAATTGTGCCTTGAATTGGTCATGCAAGGCCATGAAAAATAATTGGGGTCATTTCAATGATGTCGAGAAACAATATGCTCTTTGACGAAGCTGTGTGGCATATCTAGACAACCTGCATTGAACATATCTATTTTTGTACATGCATTAAACTACCCCAACTATTTTTAGTAGTTGTCCATGCCCATGACAGACATTCATGTCAGGTTTGAATAGATTCCGATATCGTATACAAGTTGTGTCATGTCCGGCCATTTATCGACCATTTTGCACAGAGTAAACTCCAAAAAATGTAAGGATTGTTGAAAATTCAAACAAGTTAGCATGGTGCCTTGAATTTTTCATAAAAAGCTGGTGGCAAAAAACTGAGGTCATTTGAAAGGTTTCTTTTATCCTGTTTTTTTCACTTTTTTCTATCAGTGACAAACCGGCCAATTGGGTCACGCCACGTTGTTTACTGGGGGTATGGTTAGCACTAGTAAAAAACAGGGCTAATGTTTGGGCCTGGCCAGCCCATTAGTCCCGGTTCTTCAAGAACCGGGACCCATGGGGGGTATTATACCCAGTTCGTGAGCCCAGGGGGGCGGCCGGGGCCTCGTGGGCATTGGTCCCGGTTCGTGTGGAACCATTTGTCCCGGTTCAAGCCACGAACCGGGACCAATGGTCCTCGCTCCTGGCCCACAACCATTGGTCCCGGTTCGTGGCTTGAACCAGGATAGAAGGGGGGGGCGCTTTAGTCCCGGTTCATGCCACGAACCAGGACAAATAACTTGCCTATATATACCCACCGCCGCGGCAGAGCACTCCAGTGCTCTGTTTTTTCAATCCGGCGAGGAGAGGGCATTTGGGTGCTCTAGTTCACCTCCTATGCACATGAGGTGTTCGATGAAATGCCCGAGCCACACTAGTTAAGCTTTCTCCTCTCGAAGCTCGACCTCCGAGCTCCATTTTTTTCGAGATTTGTCTAGATTTAGCGGTCTGTCACGCCCCGTCCCCATTTTCACCGCCGTTGATCATCCGCGCCGATCTTGTCGCCGACACCACCGTGGTGAGCCTCTTGTTCTTATCTTCTTTCTGATACTTGTCTGATTTTCTTACTTTAGGTAGATATTTGTCTGATTTTCTTACTTTTGACACACATAATTATATATAATGCACGCAGATGAACCGGCAATGGATGTATGGTGACAGACACACCTCCGAGTACATTAAGGGCATGCATAATTTTCTCGAAGTGGCTGAGGCAAACAAGCAGAGTGGTTTTATATGTTGTCCATGCACTAAATGTGGGAATACGAAGACTTGCTCTGTCCGGAAAATCCTTCACACCCACCTGCTTTACAACGGTTTCATGCCACACTATAATGTTTGGATGAGGCACGGAGAAATAGGGGTTATGATGGAAGACGGCGAAGAAGAAGAGGATGATGACAACTATGTGCCCCCTGAATATGGTGATGCTGCAACGGTGGGAGCTGCTGAAGATCAAGAGGAACCAGACGATGTGCCCGATGATGATGCAACGGGGGAAGCTGCTGAAGATCAAGAGGAACCAGACGATGTGCCCGATGATGATCTCCGCCGGGTCATTGTCGATGCAAGGACGCAATGCGAAAGTCAAAAGGAGAAGCTGAAGTTCGATCGCATGTTAGAGGATCACAAAAAAGGGTTGTACCCCAATTGCGAAGATGGCAACACAAAGCTGGGTACCGTACTGGAATTGCTGCAGTGGAAGGCAGAGAATGCTGTGCCTGGCAAAGGATTGGAGAACCTACTGAAAATATTGAAGAAGAAGTTTCCAAAGGATAATGAATTGCCCGACAGTACGTACACAGCAAAGAAGGTCGTATGCCCTCTAGGATTGGAGGTGCAGAAGATACATGCATGCCCTAATGACTGCATCCTCTACCGCGGTGCGTACAAGGATTTGAACGCATGCCCGGTATGCGGTGCATTGCGGTATAAGATCAAACGAGATGACCCTGGTGATGTTGACGGCGAGCCCCGCGGGAAGAGAGTTCCTGCGAAGGTGATGTGGTATGCTCCTATAATACCACGGTTGAAACGACTGTTCAGAAACAAAGAGCATGCCAAGTTGATGCGATGGCACAGTGAGGACCGTAAGAAAGACGGGAAGTTGAGAGCACCCGCTGACGGGTCGCAGTGAAGAAAAATCGAGAGAGAGTACTGGGCTGAGTTTGCACATGACCCAAGGAACATATGGTTTGGTTTAAGCGTGGATGGCATTAATCCTTTCGGGGAGCAGAGCGGCAATCATAGCACCTGGCCCGTGACTCTATGTATGTATAACCTTCCTCCTTGGATGTGCATGAAGCGAAAGTTCATTACGATGCCAGTTCTCATCCAAGGCCCTAAGCAACCCGGCAACGACATTGATGTGTACCTAAGGCCATTAGTTGAAGAACTTTTACAGCTGTGGAATGGAAACGGTGTACGTGTGTGGGATGAGCACAGACAGGAGGAATTTAACCTGCACGTGTTGCTATTTGTAACCATCAACGATTGGCCCGCTCTCAGTGACCTTTCAGGACAGACAAACAAGGGATACCATGCATGCACGCACTATTTAGCTGACACCGAAAGTATATACCTGGGAAGCTGCAGGAAGAATGTGTACCTGGGCCATCGTCGATTTCTTCTGACCAACCATCAATGTCGAAAGAAAGGCAAGCATTTCAAAGGCGAGGCAGATCACCGGAAGAAGCCCGCCATGCGTACCGGTGATTACGTACTTTCTATGGTCAATGATTTACACGTAATCTTTGGAAAGGGTCCCGGCGGACTAGCTGTTCCGAGTGACGCTGAGGGACACGCACCCATGTGGAAGAAGAAATCTATATTTTGGGACCTACCCTACTGGAAAGACCTAGAGGTCCGCTTTTCGATCGACGTGATGCACGTGACGAAGAACCTTTGCATGAACCTGCTAGGCTTCTTGGGCATGTATGGGAAGACAAAAGATACAGCTGAGGCACGGGAGGACCTGCAATGTTTGCACGAAAAAGACGGCATGCCTCCAAAGTAGTATGAAGGTCCTGCTAGCTACGCTCTTACCAAAGAAGAGAAGGAAATCTTCTTTGCATGCCAGCTTAGTATGAAGGTCCCGACTGGCTTCTCGTCAAATATAAAGGGAATAATAAATATGGCAGAGAAAAAGTTTCAGAACTTAAAGTCTCATGACTGCCACGTGATTATGACGCAACTGTTTCCGATTGCATTGAGGGGGCTTCTACCGGAAAACGTCCAATTAGCCATTGTGAAGCTATGTGCATTCCTCAATGCAATCTCTCAGAAGGTGATCGATCCAGAAATCATACCAAGGCTAAGGAGTGATGTGGTGCAATGTCTTGTCAGTTTCGAGCTGGTGTTCCCACCATCCTTCTTCAATATCATGGTGCATGTCCTAGTTCATCTAGTTGACGAGATTGTCATTCTGGGTCCCGTATTTCTACACAATATGTACCCCTTTGAGAGGTTCATGGGAGTCCTAAAGAAATATGTCAGTAACCGTGCTAGGCCAGAAGGAAGCATCTCCATGGGCCATCAAACAGAGGATGTCATTGGATTTTGTGTTGACTTCATTCCTGGCCTTAAGAAGATAGGTCTCCCTGAATCGCGGTATGAGGGGAGAATGACTGGAAAAGGCACGCTTGGAGGGGACTCAATAATATGCAGGGACGGATATTCTTGGTCTCAAGCACACTACACAGTACTAATGAACTCTACCTTGGTGACCCCGTATGTCGATGAACACAAGAACAGTCTGCGCTCCAAACACCTAGAGCGGTGCGACGACTAGATTACAAGTGACACATCAGGACTTTCAGCAGTTGGTTGGAAACACGTCTCAGAGGTGAGAACACTGTTTGTGCTGAGATGTACTCGTTGTCCAGGGGACCATCTTCAACTTTATTGACTTACAAAGGGTACGAGATAAATGGGAATACATTTTACATGATCGCCCAAGATCAAAAGATCACCAACCAAAATGGCGATGTCCGCATTGATGCATCAACCGAGAGGGGAAAGGACACATATTATGGTTACATAGTGGACATATGGGAACTTGACTATGAACATGATTTTAAGGTCCCTTTGTTTAAATGCAACTGGGTCAATCTGTCAGGAGGCGGGGTACAGGTAGACCCACAGTATGGAATGACAACAGTGGATCTGAACAATCTTGGGTACACTAACGAACCGTTCGTCCTAGTCAATGATGTGGCACAGGTTATCTATGTGAAGGACATGTCTACCAAACTGAGAAAAGGAAAAAAATAAGGAAGCGAATACATCATACGATGAGCCAAAGCGCCACATAGTTCTTTCAGGAAAAAGGGACGTCCTGGGAGTGGAGGGCAAGACAGACATGTCCAAAGATTATGAAAAGTTTCATGAAATTCCTCCCTTCAAAGTCAAGGCTGACCCAAGCATCCTGATAAATGATGAAGATTATCCATGGTTATGACGCAATAAGGAAAGGACACAAGCGAAGAAAAAGTGAAGACTTTCTCCACAACTATTATGATGATACCATGCCAACTTTTAACCTTTTCTTAGTTCATTTGAAATGCATGTTGTAACAGACAAGTTTCCGTATGAAATCCTGATACTTCGAAAGAGATTGTCCGTTTTGTACATGAAGTGCATCCAGTTTTTGCCGTAACCCTCTCAACTTTCTTGCACATGCTATTTGGATGAAATGATGATACCATGCCAACTTCCAACCTTTTCAGAGTTCATTTGAAATGCTTTTCAATTTCAAGGTCTTATAGCTTAGAAAAAACTAGTGAATGCTTTTATAAAATTCTAATAGCAAAAGGAATCAACTAAAAAGCTATTATAAACCTCTAGTATTTTTTAAACTAAAATTATATAAAATTTATGCAAATAAAATTATCAAAGTATTTTCTATTCAAAACATGAAAAGCAGAAATAATTATCATAAAGAATTTTTTGTTAGAAACTTTAGTAGCAAAAAGAATTGTCATAAAGATTTTTTTGATATAAACTAAAATAACAAAATCTTTTTTTCAATATAATGATAAAACACAGTAATATTAAATAGCAGGAAAAAGAATCACTCCAAATATATATTTAGTTGCATAAAGATTATAATTATTCAAATTTGAAAACTATATTCTGAGCTAAAAGAAAAAAGAATAAAAAAATAAAGCAAAAAACAAAAGAAAATAAATAATTCAAAGGAAAAAATAAAAAAAATAAAAAAAGTGCCACCTAAAGGGCCACCATGGCCTGAATACGACTAGAAACCCAACAATGAGCCAGGAATCAGGCCCGCAATAGGCCCAATAGGCCCACAGGCACATATAGTGCCTTTAGGCCCGTAAGCCTGCATTTGAGAGGAGCTTGAGAGGGCAGCGGGACTGGGCTTATAAAGCACTCTTGAGCTCCCTCAGATAGCGAGGTGGGACTAAACTTTTGTGTCGCGACGCGGGCAGCACAAGGCCTGTAGTCCCGGTTGGTGGCACCAACCGGGACTAAAGGGGAGCATTGGTCCCGGTTGGTGGCACCAACCGGGACCAATGCCACCCCTTTAGTCCCGGTTTGTGCCACCAACCGGGACCAAAGGCCTTTGCTTCCCGCCCTTTGGGCTGCTGAAAAGAGGCCTTTGGTCCCGGTTGGTGACACCGACCGGGACTAAAGGGTGGAATTTGTCCCGGTTTGTGTCACCAACCGGGACCAATGATCTTCCTATATAAGCAGCACTCGTGAAAATTTGGTTCAGTTCGTTCTTCCCCGCCCGACGCCGCCAGGCTGCCCGTCTCCGCCTCGTCGTCGCTGTCGTCGCCCCGCGCCGTCCCGCAATGCCCCGACACCGTCGCCGCCCCCCGCCCGCGCCCCGTGCCCCGCGACGCCGCCGGCCCCTGCCCGTCGCCGCCTCGCCCCGCGCCGCACCTCACCGTCGCCGTCCCCTGCCCGTCTCCCTCGCCGCACCCCTCACGCCGTCGCCATCCCGTGAGCAAAATTTTTGCTAATTTAATTTGATGTAGTAGTTAATTTAGATGTGTAGTATAATTTAGATGTGTAGTTAATTGAGTTAGATTTTGTTAGATTTTTTGTTAGATTTTTTTTAGTTCATAGATTTTTTTTGTTAGATGTGTAGTTCATAGATTTTTTTTTCATATTGTGTAATTTGTTCATATTGTGTTAGATTTTTTTTTCTGTTAATAGATTTTTTTTGGTGATATTATTGTTGAATATGCATGTTTGTATGTTCATATATATGCAAAGATCAAATATGTCAATTTTTTATGATTTTTTTCTGTTCATAGAATTTTTATGATTTTTTTCTGTTGTAATTTTGTTCATAGAATTTTAATGATTTTTTTGTTCATAGAATTTTCTTTGTCAATTTATGTATATGTTCATATTGTGTATGTATAGAAAAATTGTGCATGATCAAAGTCATTTATGAATATGTTCATATTTAGAATAGAGGAAAAAGGAAAATAAAAAGAGAAAGTGTTTAATATAATTAGTTAGAAAAATAAGAGAACTATAGTTAAACTAGTTTATTTTTAGTAAGTACTACTTTATTTTATTTATTGTAAGTGCTTAATATATAGTTGAACTAGCTAGTTGATTGAATAAACTACTTTATTTTACTATATATTGAAGTAGTTTATTTTTAGTAAGTACTACTTTATTTATTTATAATAAGTGCTTAGTAGTTGAACTAGTTGATTTAATTAATAAAACTACTTTATTTTACTATATATAGAAGTAGTTCCCGCATCGACGTCGATGATGCCTATCCCGCATCCTCGTCGTCGTCTCGGCAGTGGAGGCCTGCTTAATCAAGGCCATGTCCGGGACTGGGCTCCGCCGGGCTGGTATTGGGAGGTGCTACCTTCCGAGGGAGGTAGGTTGGTGAGGAGCCAGCCCGTTGTTGACCCGATCCTTGTTTGGTGGCGGTCGCGTGGGCCAGTGACGGTGCCGAGGCTTTCGGACACGACGGAAGTGGTACGTCACCGTGTCGGTGAGGAGGACGAGCACGTCCGTCGCTACATGGTTGGATTGGAGGGCAGGTTCGACTATACCTGGCAGGTTCTTAAGGGATCTCATTGGAGCTATGATCCTGGGATGGTTCCTTATCTTTGGGTATCCACCGCCCGCGACGATACCCGTCGGGTGCTACGGTTCTAGCTGTATTGGCGATGCTATATGTATGATAGTATTCGATGAGTATTAGTGATAATATTCGACGATGTACGGACACAAGAGATGATGTACTTTTGGTTATAATTGAATGCATGCTAATTTGAATACTACTTTATTTTACGATTTGGTTTTGCTCATTGAATGCTCATATTGGAAAAGTCCTCCTACTTTGAATGCTAAAATTGAAGAGCCCCCTCCATCATCCACGCCGTCGCGGGGGTAGCTTCTCCTTCATTCTCGTGTGCTAGACAATTTGGTGTAATAATGCACTCGGGAATGAAAGGAGGAGCTACCATCATCGATAGTCAACCCGTGATTAATAATAATGATCTAATTTAGGTTTTTTAGTACATATATTTAATTGTACAAGTTTAATATTTGAATTATGAACATAGGCCGGAAATGTCGTACTCGGACGACGAAAACCGCCCGGGGGAGTGCGACTGGTGCCACAACAACCGAGGTATGTGCGATAGGTTCCTTGAGCTGGACGAAGATCGGCGCTTCAACATTAAGCTCGAGGAGACCTTCGATGTTCATACGGTACGCAACGACGACAATAGTTTTTTTCGTAATTAAGCACGACTTCAACTATTTTAACGTGTATTTTTCATCTTTTCCAATTCGACTAGCTTATCCCATGCTATGCAAGACGCTATGTCTTAGAGATGATGGGTTTTGAAGACCATGAAAGTATGGAAACCAAAAAAATTCACCTAAAGACCCATCATTGTGTGGATTTTGAAGTAAAGTTGTACAATGCTGAGAGTGTAACCCATTTTGGTTGCAAAAATTGAGAAGCACTTTGCAAGATGTATGGTTTTGATGAGGGTATGCTTATCACCATGGATCTTGGTGATCCTACAATCGAGCAAGACAATATGGACATTTGGGTCCTTGTGGATACACTTCCAATTCTTCCCCCATGTGAGCTTCTCAAACATAGTTATTAAGTAATTTATATTGTTTATTTCAAAATAGTTGATAGCTTATTTCCATTGACAGCTTATTTTCATTCTTCAAAGAATGTGCGGAAGATGGTAGACAAAACCCACTACACCGATGGCTCCGAATTAACTTATAAGGAGAAAAATCATTTGATCGCATTTTGTACCGATCTTGAGAATTACAATGTCTACAATCGAACTCCTCAATATTATGGTCAATATGTGCCACTAGTGCACATGTTGAACTACGGTAACTACCATGGAGATACCCTGGTAAGATTTTTTACTATTACGACATTCGTGCATCTTTTTGCATACTTCTGAAACTAGTACATCATTGCTAACTACGAAGTTATTACTATGTTTTTCAACAGATAATCCCGAATGATTGCGTGCCTCATCTGATGTATACGCACGGTCGCCTTGATGTTTTGAACATACAACCAGGTCGTCCTGCGAATCTCAACTGTCCATACCGGATTTCTAAAAGAAGTGCAGACATGACAATCAAAGAATGGAAAAATGTATGGACAGTCGTAAGGAGCTTTTTGGAAGCAAAAGGAAGCGAAGCGCAAGAATTGGAGACAGGATGATCTCCATTCTTCATAATGGAGAGTCAGGGTGTATATTGTTTTATGCTATTTTATCTTAAGTGTGTTTAGGTCCTACCTGATACTGATGATCATGTGCTAAGAACAATTATGTAGGGTTGGGTTCGATGACTATGAGTATGATGATCATATAACTTGTTATTAATAACGAGTAGAAGTTGTATGATGATACATTATTAGTAGGACTTGTTATTATATATGATGATGTATGATGCAAGCATGAAGAATTATTATATATCAGCGGGTGAAATGAACATAGCAGTAGCGTTGGTAAACCAAGCACGAAGATATAAGAGAGGACACTTCTCTCTATTAGCTAGCTAATAAAAACCTAAATTAACCCCCAAAACCCCTAAACCAGCCACTTTGAAAGTGCAACTATCCCTAGGTGGTTTTGGTAATTCATAACAACATATAGCTCATTGAGCTAATGCTATTCCAAGATTATTATTTGAGGAAAGCTCAATGAATGGCATGGCATGGATGATGAAAGTGGACCCCTCAAAATATCAAGGAAAAAGGATTGGCTCAAGCTCAAAATCTCAAGACTCTTCATTTTACATTTTAGTGATCCAAGATCACAGTGAGTCTATAGGAAAAGCCAATACTATCAAGGAGGGATGAGGTGTTGCTTAATGAGCCTCTTGCTTCAAGTGCTTAGTGATATGCTCCAAATACCCTCAACTACTTTCTCACATCCTCATATGACCTAAACCTAAAGCCAAAATCGGTCACACCGATTATTTCTATCCGGCGCCACCGAGTTCAGATGTCATAGCCACTGCCACAAATCCTAGGCAAATCGGTCTCACCGATAGGTATCTCGGTCTCACCGAGATGGGATTGTAATCTCTCTGTTTCCCTTCGTAACGTTTCGGTCTAACTGAAGTGAGCGATCGGTCCCACCGAGATTGCAATGTAAACTCTCTGTTTCCCTTTTGTAACATTTTGGTCTCACCGAAAAGAGCAAATCGGTCCCACCGAGTTTACCTGACCAACTGTCTGGTTAGCTAATTACCAAAATCGGTCTCACCGAGTTTGTGTAATCAGTCTCACCGAGATTACGTTATGCCCTAACCCTAACCATATCGGTCCTACCGAGTTGCATGTCGGTCCCACCGAAAACCCTAATGGTCACTAGGTTTACTAAATTGGTCTGACCGAGTTTGTTGATTCGGTCCCCCCGAGATTGGTAAATTGTGTGTAACGGTTAGATTTTGTGTGGAGGCTATATATGTACCCCCCCACCTCCTCTTCATTCGTGGAGAGAGCCATCAGAACAAACCTACACTTCCAACTTACCAGTTCTGAGAGAGAGCCACCTACTCATGTGTTGAGGCCAAGATATTCCATTCCTATCATATGAATCTTGATCTCTAGCCTTCCCCAAGTTGCTTTCCACTCAAATCTTCTTTCCACCAGATCCAAATCCTATGAGAGAGAGTTGAGTGTTGGGGAGACTATCATTTGAAGCACAAGAGCAAGGAGTTTATCATCAACGCACCATTTGTTACTTCTTGGAGAGTGGTGTCTCCTAGATTGGCTAGGTGTCACTTGGGAGCCTACGACAAGATTGTGGAGTTGAACCAAGGAGTTTGTAAGGGCAAGGAGATTGCCTACTTAGTGAAGATCTACCGCTAGTGAGGCAAGTCCTTCGTGGGCGACGGCCATGGTGGGATAGACAAGGTTGCTTCTTCGTGGACCCTTCGTGGATGGAGCCCTCTGTGGACTCGTGCAGCCGTTCCCCTTCGTGGGTTGAAGTCTTCATCAATGTGGATGTACGATAGCACCACCTATCGGAACCACGCCAAAAACATCCGTGTCTCCAACTGCGTTTGAATCCTCCAAACCCTTCCCTTTACTTTCTTGCAAGTTGCATGCTTTAATTTCCACTACCTATATACTCTTTTGCATGCTAGCTTGATTTGAGTGATGATTGCTTGACTTGTTCAAAGATTGCTAAAATCTGCCAAACTCTAAAATTGGGAAAAGGTTAAGTTTTTAATTGGTCAAGTAGTCTAATCACCCCCCCCCCCTCTAGACATACTTCAAGGTCCTACACACTTAAAAAAAACCTCAGCTGCAACCAGCTTCTGACGCGTGGATGCCTTTTGGTCCCAGTTTATGTCACCAACCGGGACCAAAGGCCCCCCTGCCTGGGCTGCCTGCAGCGGCCACGTGGAGGTCCATCTGTCCCAGTTCGTGTAAGAACCGGGACTAAAGGGGGGAGGCATTAGTAACGACCTATTAGTCCCAGTTCAAGAACCGGGACTAGAGGCCCTTACGAACCGGGACAAATGCCCTGTTTTCTACTAGTGTACGTACACTTTGGGGTGGCTCTAGCAATTTCACATTGGATGTGAGATATTCCCCTTGCCGTCACATGGGATGCATGGTTGACTATGTATTTTTTGTCTCCTTCGTATTTAGATGCATCTGTGAACCGCCATTCGGTTGCATGCTTCCTTGTTTTTTTTTTTGCCTTTATGAAGATGTGTGTTGCATGGCTGCCGATTTATCTCCATCTCTCCCGAAGGATCCTATCGAATGCATGCATGGCTTAACCACCGCTTTGCCACTGTTAGGAGCCTATAAAAACTGTCTGCGGCAGCATCGCCATTCAGTTTGCCGCGGAGCAGCAGTAGCCACCCTAACCCTTCTTGCCTACCCCGCTTTATCTTTCGTCTTGCCCATCCCCTGCTCCACCATCCAGAGGTAGCTCGCAGCCCGCCCTAAAAGCGGCCCCATTCTTTTTATGCCCGGCGGACAGCACCACACACGCAGACGCGCCGCCGCTGATGAAGTCATGTACCTAGGGTAGGGTCATGAACCTGTCTATGGTACCCTCCCCAAGGACATCTTTTAGAAGAAACCGTCTTCCAGTCGACCAAGAGGAACTCCACTCGATGGATTAGAAGACACTCGACGAACCTGAAGACACTCGACCATGAAGACTCACTCGACCACCAGGAGTTCAAGATCTACTCTGTATCCAAACGGTCTGTAATTAAGTAGTCTTAATGGTCATGATGACACTTTATGTAGGGCGTTACCAGTAATGCCAGACCTTAATGTACTTTAACCCTCTGCTATGTGGGCTGGCTAGGGTCTTGGCGTCCTCTATATAAGCCACCCCCCTCCACTGGTAGAAGGGTTCGCACCCCTGTAACTCTCACACACATAATCCAGTCGACCGCCTCCGGGCTCCGAGACATAGGGCTTTTACTTCCTCCGAGAAGGGCCTGAACTCGTAAAACACTTGTGTTCACAACTGCTCCATAGCTAGGATCTTGCCTCTCCGTACCTACCCCCTATTCTACTGTCAGAGTTAGAACCACGACAGTTGGCGCCCACCATGGGGCTGGTGTCTTAGCGACTGGTTGAAGAAGTTGCAATCTTTTCAATTCCCATCATCATGGTTTCAGGTGGAGTTTTGGTTGAGGGCTGCGAGATCTGTCTCGGCGCGCTCACATTCGTCGCCGACGACTCTGCCTGGCTGCAGGAGGCTCCGCTCGACGTGGATGCACTCCCGGTCCGCGGAGCTACGCACTTTTGAGCATGCGTCCGCGGCGTCCTTCTGCGGCAAGCGTCGACTCAGTATCGGCCGGTTTTCGTGTCATCCTCCCTCCCAGCTTCCCGTCAGCGTAAACGCTCCGGTCGGTCGAGGCTTCAGTGGTGGGTGAGGCACACAGTGGCTCGCCAGTCGACCACTACCCAAGTCACGGCAATCGAGCCCGACGAATCTCTCTACGGCCTGTTCGACCTGTCGACTGGCTCCGCAGAGACTGCATCCGAATGCGACAGCAGTGATCCGGCGGCGGAGGTCCTGATGGTCAATGGGCAGCACGTTCTCCCCGGCTTTCCTGGCGCCGAGGGAGGCAACGACGGAGGCGACCCGTCGCACGACCATGAGGAGTACCACCCCGAGCCCCTCGACTCGCAGCAGAGGGAAGAGCTTCGCCGCCGGAACATGGACGCGCTTCATACTCCGATCATTGGAGAAACCCCTCAGGCTCACACCTTAGAGGACGCGCGCTTGGCCAACCTGGCTGAGCGCACTCGACTGCAGAACCTTCAGCGGGCACTCGACGAGCATGCGCGGCAACGGATTCCAGACTCCAGTCGACGCCAACTCTTTAAACCTTCGACTCAGGTATACCGCACTCCAATCTAGAATTTGGCAGCTGCAACACGTATAGCAGAGTCAATTCAGCCTTCCCAGTCAGAGGCTGGCAGAGGCTTGATGCAGATCAGGGATTTGCTCCGGGCAGCTAGAGATCAGAATTCGGCTGTGTCGCAGTCGCGGAACAGGATTCATAGCAGGTCCGTGGCGGCGAATACTATCCAGTCAACTCATAGCCCCAGATCACCCCCGAGGCATGAAGGGCGTGGCGACCGACACGATCAGTACATGAACTATGAGCAGGATGATCACCGAGTCGATCGCAACGATCGACGTCGAGTGCCCACTCCTCCCCGGAGGGGTGGATCATATATGCCTCGACAACAGGATGACAGACGCAAGTACAGTGGCGGGCGAAGAATTCCGGTCGACCCCAGAGAACCAGGCTTTGATGCGAGATCCATCATCGTTCAAGGTCTGGTCGACCGGAACAGAGCCCACAGAGAGGGTAATGACAGAGATGTACCCACCACCAGCCGAGTGCACGTCTCCGGACCAGAGTGTTTCAGCAGAGCCATCAGAGCCGCGGCGATTCCTCCCAACTTCAGGTTGGCGATTGGGGTCAGCAAGTTCAACGGTGAGTCCAAGCCTGATACTTGGCTTGAGGACTACCGAGTGGCTGTTCAGATTGGCGGTGGAAATGACGAGGTGGCCATGAAGCATCTGCCTCTCATGTTGGAAGGGTCAGCCAGGGCGTGGCTGAATCAGTTGACACCCAGCAGCATCTACACATGGGAGGACCTCTCCCGAGTGTTTGTCAGGACGTTCGAAGGGACGTGCAAGCGACCGGTAGGACTAACAGAGCTGCAATCTTGTGTACAGAAGTCGAATGAGACTCTGAGGGATTACATCCAGAGATGGATCACACTGCATCACATAGTAGAAAATGTATCTGATCACCAGGCAGTTTGCGCCTTCAAGGAGGGCGTAAAGTACAGAGAGCTAAGCCTGAAATTCAGTCGAACCGGAGACATGTCTCTAAGTCGAATGATGGAAATAGCCACCAAATATGCCAACGGTGAGGAAGAGGATCGGCTCCGGAGCGGCAAGCACAAGTCAGTCGCCCAGGACACCGGAGGCGGAAATTCCAGTCGGAAGCAAAAGCGTAAAGCCGAGCCAGCCGCTCCTGGAGAAGCCTTGGCCCTGAACCAAGGAAAGTTCAAAGGGAAACCCAAGGGGCCTTGGAACCCCAAGAAAGTAAAAGATAAAGAAGGAAATGACGTGTTGGATTTACCATCTCACATCCACACCAAGAAAGACGAAGAGGGTAATTTCATCTACCCGAAGCATACCACTCGACAGTGTCGACTCCTGATACAGCAGTTCCAAGGGAAGCAGCCCAAGGACAAAGAAAAAGAGTCAGACAAGGTTGAGGACAAGGAGGATAGTGACGAGGAATATCCGCAGGTCAATTCCACCTTGATGATTTTTGCCGATGTTGAGAGCAAAAAACGACTGAAAGTTATAAACCGAGAGGTGAATATGGCTGCTCCATCAACACCCAATTACCTGAAGTGGTCTCAGACTGCCATTACATTCGACCAATCTGACCACCCCACGCACATAGCCACCCCTGGGAGGCAAGCGCTGGTGGTCGACCCCGTCGTTGAAGGCACTCGACTGACCAAAGTGTTGATGGATGGCGGCAGCAGTTTGAATATACTGTATGCTGAGACGCTCAAAGGGATGGGCATTCCGATGTCCAGACTGAGCACAAGCAACATGAGTTTTTATGGAGTCATCCCTGGCAAGAAGGCCGCATCACTCGGCCAGATTGCTCTTGATGTAGTTTTTGGTGATTCAAAGAATTTCCGCAAAGAGAAGCTGACATTTGAGGTTGTGGATTTCCAGAGTGCCTATCATGAAATTTTGGGTAGGCCAGCTTATGCACGTTTTATGGCTCGACCATGTTACGTGTACCTCAAACTAAAGATGCATGGCCCTAAAGGAGTGATCACTGTCACTGGTAACCGCAAGAAGGCGGAAGAGTGCTTCCAGAAAGGCTCAAAGATCGCCGATGCTCAGATGGTGGCAGAAGACTGGCAGGAACACCAAAGGAATGCAGACCCGAGTGATTTGTTGCGAGCCAAAAAGTCTGCTACGAAATCAGCGTTTCAGTCGTCCGATGAGACAAAACCCGTTCACATCCACCCGACCGACCCTAACGCCGCTCCAACTCATATCTCCACAACACTTGACCCCAAATAGGAAGAAGCGCTCATCCAGTTCCTCCGTGAGAACTGGGACATCTTTGCATGGAAACCTTCTGACATGCCGGGTGTACCCAGGGGACTGGCTGAGCATCGTCTACGAGTCGATTCAAAGGCAAAACCTGTGAAGGAACATCTGCGACGGTCCACCGTCCAGAAAAGGAAGGCCATTGGCGAGGAAGTGGCTCAACTCCTAGCGGCATAGTTTATCCGAGAGATTTATCACTCCGAGTGGCTCGCCAATGTCGTCATGGTCCCCAAAAAGGACAATTCACTTCGCCTGTGCATCGATTTTAAGCATATCAATCGGGCCTGCCCGAAAGATCATTTTCCTCTTCCCCGCATCGACCAAATAGTCGAATCGACTGCAGGATGTGAGCGACTTTCTTTCTTGGACGCTTATTTCGGGTACCATCAGATCCGTCTGTTTGGACCCGATGAGATCAAAACGGCTTTCATCACCCCATTCGGGTGCTTCTGTTATGTCACCATTCCATTCGGCCTCAAGAATGCCGGAGCAACGTTCATGAGGATGATTCAGAAGTGTTTGCTCACTCAAATCAGTCGGAATGTGGAAGCGTACATGGATGACATTTTGGTCAAGTCACGAAAAGGTTCCGACCTGCTGACTGACCTCGCTGAAACATTTGCCAACCTCAGGAGGTACGATATCAAGCTTAACCCATCCAAGTGCACATTCAGAGTTCCTGGTGGAAAATTACTCGGCTTTCTCATTTCTGAACGAGGAATCGATGCAAACCCAGAGAAAGTAGGCACAATACTCCGAATGAAACGACCTGTGCGTGTGCACAATGTTCAGAAGCTCGCTGGTTGCTTGGCCGCTTTAAGTTGATTCATCTCTCGTCTCGGTGAGAAGGCATTACCTCTTTACCGACTGATGAAGAAGTCAGACAAGTTTGAGTGGACTCCTGAAGCTGATGCAGCGTTTGCAGAGTTAAAAACCCTGCTTTCCACCCAGCCGGTGCTTGCTGCTCCAATCAGCAAAGAGCCTTTGCTGCTTTACATTGCAGCCACAGGACAAGTCGTCAGTACTGTACTTACGATCGAGCGGGAAGAAGAAGGGAAAGCCTCCAAAGTTCAGCGCCCAGTATATTACATTTCCGAAGTCCTGACCCCATCCAAGCAACGATACCCTCATTATCAGAAGCTTGTATATGGGATTTATATGACCACGAAGAAAGTTTCTCACTACTTCTCTAACCATATTATCACAGTCGTCACTAACGCCCCCTTATCAGAGATTCTGCACAACAGAGACGCAATCGGTCGAGTGGCAAAATGGGCGATTGAACTTCTTCCCCTAGATATTAGATTTGAGGCAAAGAAAGCTATCAAGTCCCAAGCAATAGCAGATTTCCTCGCCGAGTGGACTGAACAGCAGTTACCGACCCAAGTTCACTCGGAGCACTGGACTATGTTCTTCGACGGCTCCAAAATGCTGAATGGTTCCGGTGCCGGAGTGGTCTTGGTTTCCCCCCGAGGAGATAAGCTCAGATATGTACTCCAGATTCACTTTGATTCCTCCAACAATGAAGCAGAATACGAAGCACTTTTGTACGGGTTGCGTATGGCCATTTCACTCGGCGTCCGTCGCCTCATGGTCTACGGCGACTCAGACTTAGTGGTCAACCAAGTGATGAAGGAGTGGGACGTCAGAAGCCCAGCCATGACTGGTTACTGCAATGCAGTCAAAAAACTGGAGAAGAAATTCGAGGGATTAGAGCTCCATCACGTTCCCCGACTGAAAAATCAAGCAGTCGATGACTTGGCGAAGATAGGTTCCAAGAGGGAAGCCATTCCGAGTGGCGTATTTTTGGAGCATGTTCACACGCCATGGGTTCAAGAAGATCCTTTCACCCGAGGAAGCCCCGCAGCCAAAAAGCGCCACAGATCTGACTGAAGTCGAGGTCCCAGCTGTGGTCGACTTAATCATGGAAGTTCTGGTCATCACTCCCGACTGGACAGTGCCCTATATCGCCTATATTCTGAAGAAAGAGCTCCCCGAGAATGAAGAAGAGGCTCGAGAGATCGTCCGCCGATCCAAAGCCTTCACCGTCATGAGGGGACAGTTGTACAGAGAAAGTGCGACTGGAGTCAGACAGAAATGCATAACACCGGAAGAAGGTCGAATGATTCTCAACGACATCCACTCGGGGACCTGTGGTTATCATGCATACTCTCGGACCATCATGGATAAAGCATACCGAGTGGGTATTTACTGGCCCAGAGCAAATGAGATGGCGAAAGAGATAGTCGACAAATGTGAAGGATGTCAATTCTACTCCAATATGCCGCACAAACCTGCCTCAGCCTTGAAGACCATTCCACTTGTCTGGCCTTTTGCTGTATGGGGCTTGGATATGGTTGGACCACTGAGAACAGGCAGAAACGGCTACACCCATGTATTGGTAGCAGTCGACAAGTTCACTAAGTGGATTGAGGCTAAACCCATCAAGAATCTGGATGCCGGCACCGCCGTCAGCTTCATCAGGGAGTTGGTATTCAAATATGGAGTTCCCCACAGTATCATCACAGACAATGGGTCAAACTTCGACTCCGAAGAATTCAGAGCCTTCTGCGCATCTCAGGGTACACGAGTCGACTATGATTCAGTCGCCCACCCTCAGTCGAATGGACAAGCAGAACGAGCAAATGGCTTAATTCTCAAAGGATTGAAACCCCGACTGATGCGCGACCTCAAGCACGCGGTTGGCGCATGGGTCGACGAACTTCCGTCGGTGCTTTGGGGATTAAAGACCACGACAAACCGGTCGACTGGGAGGACTCATTTCTTCTTGGTCTACGGAGCTGAAGCAGTCCTGCCGAGTGACCTGCTTCACAACGCACCCCGAGTCAAACTCTACTCCGAAGCTGAAGCAGAGCAAGCCCGACAGGACGCGGTCGACCTTCTAGAAGAAGAAAGAGAGATGGCCTTGATCTGATCGACCATTTACCAGCAAGACTTTCGTCGCTTCCATGCCAGAAATGTGAAGAGTCGAGCTTTCCAGGAGGGAGATTTAGTCCTCTGAGTGGATCAGCAGAAACCACACAAGCTTGCTCCTACTTGGGAAGGTCCCTTCATTATCACCAAGGTTCTCCATAATGGGGCATACCGCCTTTACAATGTCGAGCACCAGATTGACGAGCCCAGAGCATGGAATGCGGACCTGCTCCGCCCTTTTTATACTTAAGTTTTTCACTCGGATGAGTTGTAATAAAAGTAGTCATGTAGTGTATTCATCAAAGACAAGAGTTTCATAATTTTCTCAGTAATTGTTATTGCTTTTGCTCTCATAAATCTGTCCCCCAGTGGGTGGCTTAGCTGCGAACCCGTTTCGCCTAAGCTTGTAAAAATCCTACCGAGTGGTAAGCCAGCCTTCCACTCGGAGGCTTAGCTGCGAATCCGTTTCGCCTAAGTTAAACAAAATCCTACTGAGTGTTAAGCCAGCCTTCCACTCGGAGGCTTAGCTGCAGTCCAAATACTCGCCTAAGTAAACAAAATCCTACTGAGTGGTAAGCTAGCCTTCCACTCGGGGGCTTAGCTGCAGCCCAGTGCTCGCCTAAGTTTTCGAAAATCCTACCGAGTGGTAAGCCAGCCTTCCACTCGGAGGCTTAGCTGCAGCCCAGTGCTCGCCTAAGTTTTTGAAAATCCTACCGAGTGGTAAGCCAGCCTTCCACTCGGAGGCTTAGCTGCAACCTAGTGTTCGCCTAAGAATAAAAGACATCGTACGCTTCGCAAGGAGGACGAGGCGCAGGTCGACCCCTGCTTCCTCCTTCCGAGCTACATCACAAACACAACATGCATTCCGCAAGGAGGATGAAGCGCGGGTCGACTGCTACCTTCTCCTCCAAAGCCGTGCCACGAAAAACCTACCAAGTGGAGAGCAAACCTCCCACTCGGAGGCTTAGCTGCAGCCCAGTGCTCGCCTAAGTTTCTAAAAAACCTACCGAGTGGAGAGCAAACCTCCCACTCGGGGGCTTAGCTGCAGCCCAAAGCTCGCCTAAGTTTCTAAAAAACCTACCGAGTGGAGAGCAAACCTCCCACTCGGGGGCTTAGCTGCAGCCCAGTGCTCGCCTAAGTTTCTAAAAAACCTACCAGGTGGAGAGCAAACCTCCCACTCGGGGGCTTAGCTGTAGCCCAGAGATCGCCTAAGTTTCTAAAATACCTACCGAGTGGAGAGCAAACCTCCCACTCGGGGGCTTAGCTGCAGCCCAGTTGAGGGAGTCCCGGACTAGGGGGTGTCCGGATAGCCGAACTATCATCATCGGCCGGACTCCAAGACTATGAAGATACAAGATTGAAGACTTCATCCCGTGTCCGGATGGGACTTTCCTTGCATGGAAGGCAAGCTTGGCGATACGGATATGTAGATCTCCTACCTTTGTAACCGACTCTGTGTAACCCTAGCCCTCTCCGGTGTCTATATAAACCGGATGGCTTTAGTCCATAGGACGAACAACAATCATACCATAGGCTAGCTTCTAGGGTTTAGCCTCCTTGATCTCGTGGTAGATCTACTCTTGTAACCCACATCATCAATATTAATCAAGCAGGACGTAGGGTTTTACCTCCATCAAGAGGGCCCGAACCTGGGTAAAAACATCGTGTCCCTCATCTCTGTTACCATCCGCCTAGACGCACAGTTCGGGACCCCCTACCCGAGATCCGCCGGTTTTGACACCGACATTGGTGCTTTCATTGCGAGTTCCTCTGTGTCGTCACCGATAGGCTCAATGGCTTCTTCGATCATCAACAACGATGCAGTCCATGGTGAGACCTTCCTCCCCGGACAGATCTTCGTATTCGGCGGCTTCGCACTACGGGCCAATTCGCTTGGCCAGCTGGAGCAGATTGGAGGCTACGCCCCTGGCCGTCAGGTCAGATTTGGAAGTTTGAACTTCACGGCTGACATCCTCGGGGACTTGATCCTCGACGGATTCGAGCCACAGCCGAGCGTGCCATACTGTCACGATGGGCATGATTTAGCTCTGCAGCCGGACAGTACCCTGGAGGCCGCACTCGAAACTACCCCGATCCTCAATTCGGAGCCAGCTCCGCAGATCGAGGATGGATGCCTAGACACCGCCTCGGGGGCTGCAACCTCTACGGTGATGGAGCCGAACACTGACTTCGTCCCTCATAAAGCTTGTGACTCCAAGGTGCTGGACTCCTTGCCGGACTCCGGACCTCCCGCGCCCCCTCCAGTCGAATCCGATTGGGCGCCGATCATGGAGTTCACCGCGGCGGACATCTTTCAACACTCACCTTTTGGCGACGTCTTGAGTTCGCTAAAGTACCTCCCGTTAAAAGGAGAGGCCTGGCCGGACTGCGGCCAGGACGGTTGGGATGCGGACGACGAAGAAATTCAGAGCCCACCCACCACCCACTTGGTAGCCACTGTCAACGATCTAACCGACATGCTAGATTACGACTCCGAGGACATCGACGGTATGGACGACGATGCCGGAGACGACCAAGAACCAGCGCCCACAGGGCACTGGAAAGCCACCCCATCCCACAACGTATGCATGGTGGACACACCAAAAGGAAGCGACAATGAAGAAAAACGGGACGTGGCAAAGGACAACTCCCCCAACAGACAAACAAAGCGGCGACGCAAGCGCCGCCCGAAGACCGGCATCGACAAAATCGGTACCCATATGGACCCGGCCCTAAAGCAGGGCGAAGCAGTGGACGACGCACACGTCAACAAGCAGCCATCCGGACATGAACCGGACAAGCAACCCATCCCCGGCGAAGACGATCTCACATCACCAGAGCATATGAATCTCCATAACAGGCTCGTCGCCACTGCAAAAAGTTTGAAGAAGCAAAAGCGGAAGCTCAAAACAGCGGAAGAAACACTAAGAATGAGATAGAGCAAAGTACTCAACACCGCAGATAAATACGGCACTAGTCACCAGACAAAGACCTACCCGAAGCGCAAGCTGTTGCCAGAATTCGACGAGGAGGCCCTCGAGCCCCCGCAGTCAAAAAAGAAAAGGGCCGCCTGGCCGGATAGACGACCAGATGACAAGCCAAGAGCAACACGGGGCGCCACACACAAGCCGGCACATGATCAACATAAAGATCTTCAGAAAAAGGATAACCCGGCCAGGTCTATCTATGGGCCAAAAAAGAAGACTCCAGGAAGTAACACAACCAGCCGAGCATTTGAAGACAACGGCACACCCAAATACAGGGGCGTCGCACACCCACTATGTTTTACCGACGAGGTACTGGATCATGGATTTCCAGCGGGATTTAAACCCATAAACATAGAGGCATACGGCGGAACAACAGACCCTGGAGTCTGGATTGAGGATTATATCCTACACATACACATGGCGAGAGGAGACGATCTCCATGCCATAAAATACCTTATCCTCAAGCTCAAAGGGCCGGCCCGGCATTGGCTTAAAAGCCTCCCAGAAAATACGATTGGGAGTTGGGAAGAGCTTGAGGATGCGTTTCGAGCAAATTTTCAGGGGACTTATGTCCGGCCTCCGAATGCAGATGATCTAAGTCACATAACTCAATAGCCTGGAGAATCAGCACGCAAGTTCTGGAACAGGTTCCTCACTAAAAAGAACCAAATAGTCGACTGTCCGGACGCTGAAGCCTTAGCAGCCTTCAAGCACAACGTCCGAGACGAATGGCTCGCCAGACACCTCGGCCAGGAAAAACCAAGAACAATGGCCGCACTAACAAGTCTCATGACCCGCTTTTGCGTGGGGGAAGACAGCTGGTTGGCTAGATGCAGCACTAGCGACCCGAGTACATCCGAAATTAGGGATGGAAATGGGAAATCACGACGTAAAAAAGATCAGCACCGGAACAAGGAGAATGGCCCAAATAGTACGGCGGTCAACGCCGGATTCAAAAGCTCTCGGCCAAACAGCAAAACACTGCCCTTAAAGGATAATAGTGATGAGCTATCCAACCTCAACAAGATTCCGGATAGACTGTGTCAAATACACGGTACCCCCGGGAGGCTTGCAAACCATACCCACAGAGATTGTTGGGTCTTCAAGCAGTCCGGCCGACTTAACACCGAACACAAAGGGCTCGACACACCAAGTGAAAGTGACGAAACCCAAAAGCAGCGCTCCGGAAACCAAAAGACTTTCCCATTAGAAGTCAAAACAGTGAACTAACTTCACGTGATAACACGCAGCGCGGCCCCTGCTATACCAGGACACCATCCGCAGACTGGGGATAGAACCAACCAAAATTCGCTATAGCGAGCACTTCCTTCAAAGGAGTGATGCCAGGCCTTTTCAGCCAATTTTACAGGCTATGTACCACTAGGGGTGTTCGGTTCATCCGACAACCTCCATCGCGAAAAGCTCACCCTCCACCGCCCCATTTAGCAGTAGCCCTTAAGCACTACTGGGGTGTGCAGCTTTTGCCCGCTTTAATGCAATACCACATTACGCGTCTCTTACTCTTAAAAATGCCCGGTCCACGTGGCATATTCTTAAAACTCCAGGTGTCTCTCGACCACGAAGAATGTGCGGCTGCCTAGACAGCCACACACTATTCCGACCTCGCAGGTCAAAGCCCCTAACAACAGGTCATTTAGACCTCGGACATGGTTAGACGAGTCCGGCGTAACTTAACAAGGGGCTTCCAAGCCGCATACCCCCCTTTTCTTTTTTAGGGGACCGCGCGCATAAATAATGAAGGCCAATAAAGCTCAACTTTCTTCATCTTCCAAATTATACTTATTTTGATACACTTTTTGCACGATATTTCTTAGAAACTAAGTCCTTCCCTTTTACAGATGAAGCATGTGCTACACCCGTCCAGGACACAGCACAACGGAGACACAGGCGCAGACGTGCAGTAGGGACCCCTTGCAAGGATTCTTTTCAGATTAAGACCCTGCGTAAACCTTTCTCACTGTCTCTTGTTGATACACATCCCCCGGTTTCTTACCAGAGCCGAGGAGGAGGCTGGCGTTTTGGCATCGGCCGCGTCAGAAGTTCCCGCCTGTACCTGGACACTAGGGGCTTAGGGCTTTTATTCTGCCCGATATCATAAAGACCGAACACCTCAGGGAGTGTTCGGCGTCTCGAGTTAGGCCTTATATGCATCAGCTCCGAATCATGTCTTTGGTCAAATGTTGGGTTTGCCCGGCTCCTGTGTTTTTCTGCCTTACGTTCCGTATCATCGGCTAACACGGCACCAGGAGAACTACTGCGATTGTGCCCCGGTTCGGCCGAGAGAGCGCCTTAGTAGAGAAAGCCGAAAACTGACTGTCATGATATAGCGAGAGACTGGTCAACCACTCGATTGACCATTGGCATGACGAAGGACCGCTTCCCGATCAGGCACATACGCGCCCCAAAGTTCGGAGAAGCGCGGTGCCATCAGGGGCTATATAGTAGCCCCACATTCGAGCTCCTATGGCTAAGTGAAAGTGATAAAGCATTATAGTCCGGTTGCCTAGTTTGCTATGCTATCACCTCCTTAAAAGGACCAAGACGTTGGATTAAGTGTGAAAAAGCGTTTTTCTTTTTGCAAACACCCCCGCACCATGTGCGTGGGGGCTGAAGCCAAAGACTGCCATCTTTCAGATTATACATACATATACGGCCGCACAGGAGATAGTTCAATACTTGAACACACAAGTATAAAAAGTCATTGCATTATAAACATGATCTTAGAAATCATACATGTCATTCAAACATAACATCTTTTGAGCACTGCGACTCTATTATACGAGCGCCCTGCAGGACTTCCTCAAAGTAATGCTCGGTGGGGAATCAGCTTTTGTCCGAACCCCGGGATGCAACAGCGGTGGCATCCATCTCCGCCCAGTATGTTTTACCACGGGCGAGAGCCATCCGCGCACCTTCTATGCATGCCGACCGCTTCATCGCCTTCACATGCGGCACTGCCCCAAGGAATTGCTGCAACAAGCCAAAATAACTCTTCGGCTTGGGCCTTTTCAGCCACAGATGATTTGCCACATCCGTCATGGCCAGTCCGGACAATCTATTCAGCTCAGCCCACTCAACCAGCTGATCACTCAACGGAAGTGGACGCTCCGAACTATGGAATTGAGACCAGAAAAGCTCTTCCATTTCATGATCCTCCTGGCTTCGAAAGTGCACGACTGCGTCATACGCACTCGCCGCCAAGTCCAGATAAGGATCCTCCGCACCGTACAATCGGCCCAGCTGAGCATACTTCGGATCCGTGAACTTCCTACACAGCATAAAGGGCTTTCCAGCCACAATGTCTCCGACCTGACGCAGTTCCTCCTTCCTAGCCCGCATCGCACTACGGGCATCCTTGGCCTCGGCATCGGCCTTCTTCAGGTCCTCTTGCTCCGCTCGGTGTTCTCCTTCAAGATATTCCAGGCGGTCGGTAGCAACTCTTAATTTCATGGCCATTCCAGCCATCTCCTCCCTGCTTCGGCAGTGAGCAGCCTTCTCGGCTTCTAGCCCTTCTGCTGCCTTCAAGGCAGCCGCCTCGCTTTTACTGGCTTGCTCCTTGGCCCAAGCAAGTTCTGCTCGAAGGTCCTCCACAACAGCAGCACCATCTGCATCTAAGCATACAAATTGTAAGGAATGGGAGTCAGCTCCCTTACTAACCAACCGTGGGGCAACCACATACCTTGTGACTCATCAAGTCGTCTATTGACCAGCGAGATGTCTGCATCTGCAGCGTCGAGTTGCTTCTTCAGCTCGGCAAATTCATCAGTCCGGCTGGCCACCGAACGTTCCACCACCTGCATGGGAAAGGCGACAGTTAATAACCGAAATTACGATCCTAGGCACGCTGTCATTTTCGACAGCATACCAAGTCTCGGGGGCTACTATACAGGGCACACTTCATGTGCAAAACTGTCAACAGGTATGTCATTTTTTGCGTACCTCAAATCCCGTCAGTAAACTTTCGACGGCCTCATACAACCCGCTTTCGGCGGACGAGATCCTCTCAATCACATTACCCATTAATGTGCAGTGATCTTCTGAGATGGACGCCCTCTTAAGCAAATCCTGTAGCTCCACCGGCCGTACTCCAATGGGTGCCGAACTCTCCGGCCCTGCCGGACTCGGGGAGACCCTCCGCGACGACACCTCAGGGTCGTCCGCCCCGTGCGATGGGGCAGCAGATGGAGGCGTTTCGCTCTCCATCATCTCCGGACGAAGGTCTCCCGAAGATGAGCTGTGCTGAGATGGGTTGAGACCCGAACTACAAGGTAAAAACTTCGATTACCTTTAGGCATTAAGCAGGGGTGTCTGATAAATATAAAACCCCCCTTTTTACTTACGGCTCGTTAGAGGGCTGATTCCTCCGAGGAGATAGTACGGCCGGGGCTCTTCCCGGCGCAGGACCTTCCGGTAGAGATTTCTTTCCCCGCTTTGAGGCCTTGGCCTCCGGGTCTTCGGAAGCGGTCCTCTTCTCCCCCTGGAAGGAGGGATTCTCGATTCCTCCCTTACTGAAAACCTCCTTGGCAGAGGTGACAGTTTCCCCATGCCCCCCTTCGCCCTCATTCGAAGGTGCAACCTCCAACATTTTGATTAATACGGGATCCGTCGTGGTCTCAGGGAGGGGGGCCGAACACCGTATCAGTTTTGCTTGCGCTATCCACTCATGTCCAGGGAAAGCTGGTTAAAAGGCAAGCTCACGATAAATAAATGGACGGTGTGTCCGGACACAGGGCTACTTACTTGAGTATCCGGGCGATTGCAGCTTAGGCCAGCGTCCTCGGTCAATTCTGGATGCGTCTCTTGCGATCCGAAGAACAGTTTATACATCTCCATGGGTGTCAAACCCATGAAGTGTTGCAGAGCTCATGGCCCCTCCAGATTAAATTCCCACAGGCAGAGGGGGTGACGTTTGCAGGGCAGTAGGCGCCGGATCAGCATGACCTGTACCACTGCGACCAGATTGATCTCCCTTTCTTGGAGGCCTCGAATCCGGTCCTGCAACAAGGGGACGTCTTTGGGTGGCCCCCAGTCACGCCCCTTGTTGACCCATGACGTCAGCTGTTGTGGTGGGCCCGAGCGAAAGACGGGCGGCGGCTTCTGCCTACTGCTCTGGGGAGCGGTGATATAAAACCACTCCTGTTGCCACAAGCCGAGCTCCTCTTGGAAAGAGCCCTCGGGCCATGGAGCTTCGGCCCTCTTGCTTATAACCGCCTCGCCACACTCTGCCTGACGCCCCTCAATCATCTTCGGCTCCACGTTGAAGGTTTTGAGCCATAAGCCGAAGTGAGGGGTAGTGCGGAGGAAGGCTTCACAGACGACAATGAATGATGAGATGTGGAGGATGGACTCCGGAGCCAGGTCGTGGAATTCCAGCCCATAGTAAAACATGAGTCCCCTCATAAAGGGATCCGTCAGGAAGCCTAAACCCCGACGGAAGTGAGACATGAACACGACGATCTCGCCAGGCTCAGGAGTTGGGATGACTTGCCCTCGGGCAGGCAGCCTATGCAAAATTTCGTAGGTTAAATACCTGGCCTCTCTCAGCTTTAGCACGTCCTCCTCCGTGACAGAGGAGGGCATCCACCGGCCTCGTAGATCAGGACCGGACATTGTCGAAGATCGAAGGTACCCGAATTTGGAGCCCTGGGTGTTGGAACTCGGGGAGAGGGGCGGATTCGATAGAGGAATGAATAAAAAGAATGGGCCTTGGTCTAAAGAGGAAGAATACCAAGAGCCGTCCCCGTGACCGTTTGGAACCCGCCTTCGATGGAGGGGGCGTGGCGACGGGCGCGGTTGGGTTACCCACGTCTGTATTGATGGGAATCCCGAAATAAGAGGAACACGGTCTCTGCTTCGACAAGACGTGCCAAGGAAACCGCCTCGCTAAACGCGCTGAGGTGGAACAATAAAAACAATTCGAGTAAAGGCTTGGAAGTGGTGTGACGTCACGCCGCAGAATACGTCAGCAGATTGATCTTGTGTAAATATTATTCTCTCTACGGTGGTATGTGGAATTTATTTTTGCAGAGCCGGACACTATCCTGGTGTTCACAATCTTCTATAAATTATTCGGAGGAGGAACCCGCCTTGCAATGCCGAAGACAATATGCGCGAATGGACTCGTCATCATTGAAGCCTGGTTCAGGGGCTACTAAGGGAGTCCCAGACTAGGGGGTGTCCGGATAGCCGAACTATCATCATCGGCCGGACTCCAAGACTATGAAGATACAAGATTGAAGACTTCGTCCCGTGTCCGGATGGGACTTTCCTTGGCGTGGAAGGCAAGCTTGGCGATATGGATATGTAGATCTCCTACCTTTGTAACCGACTCTGTGTAACCCTAGCCCTCTCCGGTGTCTATATAAACCGGATGGATTTAGTCCATAGGACGAACAACAATCATACCATAGGCTAGCTTCTAGGGTTTAGCCTCCTTGATCTCGTGGTAGATTTACTCTTGTAACCCACATCAACAATATTAATCAAGCAGGACGTAGGGTTTTACCTCCATCAAGAGGGCCCGAACCTGGGTAAAAACATCGTGTCCCTCATCTCCTGTTACCATCCGCCTAGACGCACAGTTCGGGACCCCCTACCCGAGATCCGCCGGTTTTGACACCGACACCAGTGCTCGCCTAAGTTTCTAAAAAACCTACCGAGTGGAGAGCAAACCTCCCACTCGGGGGCTTAGCTGCAGCCCAGTGCTCGCCTAAGTTTCTAAAATCCTACCGAGTGGAGAGCAAACCTCCCACTTGGAGGCTTAATTGCAGCCCAGTGCTCGCCTAAGTTTCTAAAATCCTACCGAGTGGAGAGCAAACCTCCCACTCGGAGGCTTAGTTGCAGCCCAGTGTTCGCCTAAGTTTCTAAAATCCTACCGAGTGGAGAGCAAACCTCCCACTCGGGGGCTTAGCTGCAACCCAGCACTAGCCCAAACATGACGAGCACAAGTCGACTGCAATTTGTGCTTCACTCCTACCTGCAAAACAGCATTACAGATGCTAGTATATATTCCAACCCAAAGAAGATGGTTGTTCGAAAGAAGCAAACGTATTTCGACGGCAAATCAAGTTCGGATAACCTCCTATGGACCCAAAAGTACTCAGGCCTCAAGCATGTTAAAGTTTGTCGGTTACAAAAATCACTCGGCATTCCGAGGCAAATTCAAATCATCGAGCATAGAAGTTTTTTACCCCTCCGGCGGAGGGCTGGAAGGCGCAACAAACTCGTCCAGGTCGATCCCATCTGCGATCCGAGTGGCAGCCGCGATGAAGGTCTCCATGAAAGAACGGAAGTCATGCTTCCTAGTGTTGGCCACCTTGAGAGACACCAGCTTGTCTTCTCTGGCTTCCTTGCAGTGGACGTGGACCAAGGACAGAGCGACGTCAGCACCGCACCTGGCAAAAGACTTCTTCCATTCTTGCACTCGACTCGGAACTTCGTTCAGTCGAGTCATTAGTGACTCAAGGTCGTTCTGAAGCGTTTCTTATGGCCAGAGGGATGTGTCGATGCGCGACGTTGCGGCCTTCAGTCTTGCAAGGTAATCGACCACTGCAGTAATGCGAGACTCGAGGTGGAGCACGTTCATAGCGGTTTCATCCTTCACCGGAGAATTGATGGGATCCAAGCCAGTCTCCACTCGACTAGTCTCCTCTTCAAAGTTTTGGCAGAATTCTGTAGACACGATTCAAGGATAAGCTAATGCCCTTACAGCAAGTCAGTAATTACCAATCGGAGATAAGGGGTTACCTTCGAGCATGAGGAATAGCTTCTTGGCGAGTCCTCCCAGATAAACCTCCAAGTCATTCTTCTTTCCCACCAGTTTGCCAGCTTTGTCGCTCAGGACCATATTGGCGTTCTTCAGTCGAGTGACTTCTTGGTTGGCCACGTCGAGAGCAGCTTTCAGATTAGTGTTTTCCTCTTCAAGTTTGTTAACAGAAGCCAACTTCTGTTCTGCAAGTTTTGTCTTGTCCGAAGCCGCTTTCTGCGCCTCGGCGAGGTCAAGGTCCTTCTTCTTCAGAGCATCCCTCAGTTTTTCTACAAAAATCACAATAAGATCAGACTCGGAGACATGCAAGAAGCAAGGATAGTCGTCAAGATTCTCACCAAACATACCTTTTGCCTCCTCCTTCGACTTTGTGAAGTTCTCTTGGACAAGCTTCTGGTCAAGTTCAAGCTGGATATGCTTGTTCTCCAATTCGGTATAACGAGAAACAAGGTCATAAGATTTCTGCGAAAGATCAGTCGACAGACATCAATGACAGATCACTTCCGAGTGACTAAAAGAAAAATCGTAGTATTTCTAAGACTACAGCTGAATCTAAACATTCAACTGTAGTCTCGGGGACTACACCCAGTGGGTGCACTCAGCGTGCCCCCACTAGTTCTATCAGCTAGACTCAGAGTCGATCAGTCGGCCGGAAGCAGTTAACTGTCAGCAGTAAAAAAAATCAGACCATAGCCGACTGCCAGCAATCGATCACGGTCTCGGGGACTACACCCAGTGGGTGCACTCAGCGTGCCCCCACCAGTTCTATTATTCCACTCGACCAAGCTCGAGTGAAACAAGTAAAGTGAGAAATCTCAAGACACAAAGACTACAGTCGACTGCCAGCAGTCCACCATAGAATTGACACACCCAGTGGGTGCATGACAAACATCAAAGATTTCCAATCGATGTTTAACTAACAAACGTCATAAGCTGCTTGGCTGGCGGTTTGGATCGCCTTCACCTGCTCCATCATAATCCCGGTCTGGCGTATGGCTTCCTTGGCAGCGCTTGCTTGGTCCTGCGGGACGTGGTAGGTGGAGAAGAGAGAAGGCGGGTCAGCACTCGATGACGAAGGGCGGGCAACCGTCAACGGCTCCGCAAAGGACACGGTAGCCCGAGCAACGTTGCTCCCCTCTGGAATCAGTGGTCCAGGTGCTGACACAACCTGAGCAGCCTTGCCAGCAGTCGCCTTCCTGCTCCTCCTCTGCCTCAGTGGCGCTTCATTGTCATCGTTAGGGAGATCGATGACAACGCTAGGTGGAGCTGCAGAAGAAGTTCAAAGTCAAAAAATAAAGATTCAATCGACCGAAAGCGAAACGGCGCAGATCATACCAGGATGAGAAGTAACAGCATCTTCCATTTCTTGGTCCTCATGCCTGGCTGAAGTTTCAGAAGTAGCAGCACTACGATTTCAAAAATTAGTCTGTCAGTGATTGAGTCGACCAAGAATGTATCCATGATAAAACAAAAAGCATGAGTTATGCTGTTACCCAGAAATAGTCGGAATCTCCATCCTTATCTTCGCTAGGGCCTTCGCCGGTTTTGTCGGAGCCGCTCGGGGTTGCTTCGACGCCTTCTCAGTCGGCGCCAGTGAAGTTGTTCGAGGGTGTTTCGTCGACTGCCCAGCAGGCACGACTCCCTTGCCACGCTCAGCCGCAGGGTCGTGGGCGAGCTTGGACCTCCTTTCGGAACGAGGAGGCACAACTTCCTCCTCCTCTTCCTCCTCCTCTTCCTCCTCATCGGAGCCTGCATCTTCATCACCCACATCACCATCCGATTCCCACTCCTCTTGACTTTCACCTCCACTTCCTTCCTCCTCCTCGGCCTACGCCTGCGCCCTGTTGGGCATCGAATACAACTCGGTGGTTTCCTGAAAGACAACAAGCAAGACAAAAAGTCAATCGACTAGTCCGCGACGAAACAGAACGGACGGAACGAGAATACAATCAGAGAAAAGTGATCATACCTTGTCTGCCTCATAAGATTGGTCGAGTGGCGGGATCCTCCTGGCTCCACGAGGGTTGTCCTTGTTCCCTGTGATGGCAGTCATCCACATCTCCAGTGTGGCATCGTCGACCTCTTCGGGGTGGACCCGAGTGGTGTCTTCAGTACCAGAATACAACCACATCGGGTGGCCCCGGTATTGGAGTGGTTGGATGCGCTGCCAAAGGAAAACCTCCAGAAGGTCCATGCCAGTCACACCATCACGAATCAATTGGACTACTCGCTCCATCAACATTTTAACCTGAGCCTTCTCCTCCGGAACTACTTTTAGAGAGGATGGCTTGTTCACTCGACTCATAGAGAAAGGAGGGAGCCCAATCGACTGCCCTGGCGTCGGCTGGTCTTGGCAGTAGAACCAGGTCGACTGCCACCCTCTGACTGACTCGGGAAGGGTCATAGCTGGGAAAGCGCTCTTACTCCTCATCTGGACCCCGAGACCCCCACACATCTGGATTACCTGAGTTCTCTCGTCATTGGGGCTGGCCTTTTTCACCGTCTGAGAATGACAAGTGAATATGTGTTTGAAGAGGCCCCAGTGCGGCCGACAACCCAAGAAGTTTTCACACAAAGATACAAAGGCGGCGAGATAGGCAATGGAATTGGGGGTAAAGTGGTGAAGCTGAGCTCCAAAGAAATTCAGAAAGCCTCGAAAGAAAAGATGCGGTGGCAGAGAGAACCCTCGATCTACATGAGTCGCCAAAAGGACACACTCACCCTCCTGAGGCTGTGGCTGCCACTCCATCCCCGGGAGCCTCGTCGCCCCGTGCGCAATCAGGCCTTCGTCGGCCAGGTCGTCGAGATACTTTTGGGTGATGGTCGAGCGGATCCAATCACCCTGGATCCAACCTTGCGGCAAACGGGACCGCGACGAGGATCCCCCTCGACTGGTCGCTCTCCCCTTCACCTTCGACACCGCCGTTGCCTTCTTCGCCCGCTCCAAAGCCGTCGTCTTCTCTTTCACCATTGTCGCCGACGAGGCCGGAACGGAGAAGCGGCGTCGGGCAGTTGGTGGGCGCAGCGGATGAATCTGGAGGCGAGGGAGGAGAAAATGAGAAGGCACTGTTCAAAAAACCTCCGCCAGTTTCCTTATATTGAGTCACTTCCGAGTGGCCGACAGGTAGGCCCAGGCGATCCTATCAAATCCCGAAACAGTCGCGCAGGCGATACATGGCGAAAAAGGCGGCGTGGGAATCGAGGCGTCCCTGCCTTATCCCATCCGAGTACCGCAGTCTTCTCCGCTTCACGCACTTCCCAAAAAAATTCGGATCCCACTAAATCCGCTAACCACAGGGCAACTTGTCAGACGGAAGATCTCCTGCGATCCGTCGCTCGGAAATCTCCAAGTTCATAAAGTTCACTCGACAAATATAAAGAATGGATCAAGGCGACTGAATGAAAGTTGACACTCTCACTTGAAAGTCATTGATCCAAGGCAAAACACCTTTACAGCACCAGAAAGCAGGTCGGAAAGATTGCCAACTCCTTCCTCACTCAAACCTCGATCCATTTGGGGGCTACTGATGAAGTCATGTACCTAGGGTAGGGTCATGAACCTGTCTAAGGTACCCTCCCCAAGGACATCTTTTAGAAGAAGCCGTCTTCCAGTCGACCAAGAGGAACTCCACTCGACGGATTCGAAGACACTCGACGAACCTGAAGACACTCGACCATGAAGACTCACTCGACCACCAGGAGTTCAAGATCTACTCTGTATCCAAACGGTCTATAATTAAGTAGTCTTAATGGTCATGATGACACTTTATGTAGGGCGTTACCAGTAACGCCAGACCTTAATGTACTTTAACCCTCTGCTACGTGGGCTGGCTGGGGTCTTGGCGTCCTCTATATAAGCCACCCCCCTCCACTGGTAGAAGGGTTCGCACCCCTGTAACTCTCACACACATAATCCAGTCGACCGCCTTTGGGCTCCGAGACGTAGGGTTGTTACTTCCTCCGAGAAGGGCCTGAACTCGTAAAACACTTGTGTGCACAACTGCTCCATAGCTAGGATCTTGCCTCTCCGTACCTACCCCCTATTCTACTATCAGACTTAGAATCGCGACAGCGCCGCCGTCGTGGATAAATCACTGGCCGAATCCCGTGCCGCTAAGCTATGCTGCTTTACTTGCCTGTAAAAGGTACTCATGCTGACGGTCGCTACCTCGCCTTCCTCCCCGTTCTCCTCGAGACCTCGACCCACCTCCTCTTGCTGCGGCACCATCTCTCGAATGACCCTTTGCGGATATTGTCTTGGAGGAGATGCCCTCACGGCATGTGCGCGCTTGGAGGCGCTGGCCACGATCAGCGCGCAGAAGGGATGCCTCCCACGACTGCCAGCTAGATCTCCCGTCAAGCCGTCTACCAAGCTCATGGGACGTTTCTTACAGCGGTGGCGGCAGCCACAACACCAGACTGGGGCACGGGCTCCGTCGCAAGGTGTACCTCGCCATTGGTCGTTGCTGGGCTTCTCCACCTAGCTATGAACAACGCATCGGCGATCACTGAGCCCGGGCTCAGAGGCGGTCAACACGTCCGATGGTGGACAGTTGAAAGAGGTCCGGTGTCGGCCGGTGGACTACGTGTGCCACCATTGGAGGCATGCGACAGCTCCGGATGATGACGATGCATGTACCGGGCTCCGGTGGCTTGTGAAGGAGGGGCGCCGACAATCTGGGTGGGGCAGGAGGTCGATCAGGGAGGTGGCTCGCGGCGTCGAGCATGAGGTACGATTGGACGACACAGGACGGGCGGGACGCCCGCATTCTCAACGGGCATGAGCTTGAGGCATCAGCGAGCTGAGCGGTGTCATGACTCTCATGAGCACCATCGACGAGTTGCTCCTCTCTCCAGCTAGCTTCCCTTTACCCGCACTTCGCCCATAGCCACATCTGCCACCACACGGTGGCCACACTCGCCTCCAACGCCTCGCTCCTCCACCGCGATCATAGCCTCACGCTCCGCGCGCCGGCAAGGGACCCAAGGGATTGGGTCGCGATGGCACTCCTGGAAGTGGTGCTACTGCAGGCCATGTTCCTCATGCAGGCCATGGCGTTGGCGGTGGCCTGCACCGTGACCTGATGGTGGGCGAGGGAGGACGCTACCGCGACAAGGAAGCGTGGGCGGACGATGATGCGCTTTCAGGCCGAGTCGGCGGAGGTTGTCAGGCTGGTGTGGGGGCGGTGGATGAGGAGAAGGTGATGAACCTCCACGTGAATTGTCTCCTCTTTGTTCTCTTCGGTCTTTTGGACGTGTACCCCGCAAAATCAACGGTAAATCAGATCTAAATTATGATGAGGGGCGGAAAATCTAACAATTTAGAATGATGCACACAAAGTCCTTTTTATGCTTTTGAATGTGGCCTGACAATTTAGAATGATTATCATTAATTATGGTCAATCTCTATGCGAGTTTTCTAATTAGTATCAAGTACGCTATTGTAGGTGATTTTTTTAAAGCAAAAACCCTAATGGATGTCGACGGACGCCCACCGTCTCATCTTATGTGAGGCCAGATAATGCGCCGCTAGATGGACCCTGGTGCTCATGGCCATGCTAATCGTAACATAGATTGGACATATATCAAGGAGACGAGTGAAGCATGTGTTGGGATGATTCTACCAGACAATACTGGTGGCATAATCTTCTCGGCGTACAGAAACATATTGCGTTGTGCGAGCTCAGTGCAAGCGGAGTTAGAGCATGTTTGGAGGGGCCAAACTTTGCATTGCTATGGTCTACACTGCCAATTGATGTTGAGATAGACTGTAAAGCTGTGATGCTCTCTATTCAGGCACAGTCCCTCGGATTGATCGTTGAATGCAATGTTGGTAAATGAAGTTAGGAGGCGTCTTGGTGAGAGGGATAGTTCTATTATTGTTCATGTTAGTAGGAACCAAAATGTTGTAAGTCATAGATTAGTTTCTTTTGGTTGTGCTGAAGGGCATATGACACTAGCTATGGATCACATCGGATCCTGCTAATATACCACAACTTTGTATGAAGGATCTCCCTTGAAGTTGAGCAATGAAACCCCTTTAACCGCATAGAAAAGAAGTGTTTTCTCTAGCTTCTCTTTTTGTGCTCATAATTCCACATACTAATTCTCTTCCTTTAAATTAAGTCTTATAATAAACATTAAAAACACTATTACATATAAACATATTCGATGACGTTTCAAGGGGAACCAGCCGAAACAGAAGACGAAGCCAAAGAAAAGGCTGTCACTACACACTTAAAGTCACAAAAGAAAAACTATTTACAGCACAAGAAAAGGCACGGACCAACAAGCAATGGCAATTCAACATGGCTTGGCAGCAAGTAGCTACTCAGCAGAATGAATTCACAAGGTAAACAATGATTTGAGCAAAACAACATGTCGGGCGTGTCCAAGAATTTGCAAAAGCTTTGTACCACTTTATTACGGGAACTAATCCTATAGGAGGCTATACCAAGATGATTTAATTCACGAAAAAACAGTTGCGATTTTTTATTGCAATACGGTTGTGTCATCGTATACACATCCCACTATGTAGGGTGGTCTAAAATTTCATATATATTGATATGCTTTTCTTTACCAAGTAGAAAAAGATACACATAAAGCTGCAATGCATATTCTGTTTAGCTCATAATTATTTATAATTCTATCGTTTCAACTACGGTCTACATAGTTAGGACTTACCGAATGCCGCGCGGGCTAAGCTAGTATGGATTAGAGGAATTATTAAAAAAAATCTGGATTTCCTTCCGTGGGTCAGTGGTAAGAGTCACTGGGTCGCCGGCTCTGCCCACTCCTACATGGCCGGCGGCCGGCGCCAGACGGTAGTGGGGGCGGAGGACCCAAGGCGGCGGTCAAGCCCGCAGCCCGGTATGGGTGCGGCGGAGGAGGATGGCGGCGCTGGAACTGGTCGGCGTCGCGCGCGAGGGAGTTCGTCCAGCAGGTCGCCGCCAGCCCGCTCGACGGTGTCTTCCGACCTCGTCACCGGCGCCATCGTCCTCGAGGTCACAAGGTCCTCTACGTCCTCCACCCACCATTCCTTTGTTGGCAAGCAGGAGCCTCACTCTCTCGCCGTGTTTCCGGTGAACGCACACACGCACGCAAGCTGCTCGAGCAAATGGACACAAGAGAAAACAGAGGAGGAGCAGAGCAGTACGCATGTTAGTTTTCCAGGCAGCGAACACCCAATGTTTTTTCTCTCTGTTCACAACTAATGCAAACTTTTCTTTCGGTGACAAGTTACATAAACTTTACACGGATGGATGGGGATTCATCAATTACTCACACATATGGATGGATGGGATTGGCTTCGCCATTCGCCCCAAGCCCCCAAGGCTGGAACTTCTTTCTGGTCAAACTTAATTTGGACCTTAGTAGTGGGATTCATCATTCACATCCCAAATATTATACTAGAAGTCAAGCACTCGTAGCTGCACCCAGCTTCACATTGCTGACCAGTGGCTTTGAATTCCAAGCCCCAGAGTCCTTGTTAGTGTGCCACCAGAGCTAACATAAACATCGACACCAGACCTAACTTGTTAGTGACCAATGGAATCCATCAGTTGTTTTTATATAAGAGCACACATCAACATCGGACATATACATTATATAATTCCTAGAATATTTGTCACTATCAGGATTGCTAGTAACCAAAGCATAATGCATATTTTTCTTCATTATTACGAACAAACTGCTCTGATTAATTATATGCAACTTCACTGTCCAGCTGCTTTAATCAAATCCCAAACCTGCTACATCATATTCCAAAACGGACAAGAGAGAAACTCCATAAGCATGGATACAAGCCTGCAGGCCCTTATTGGTCTGCTCCCTCAACTTCACTCTCCGACTGCTTTAATTAAACAGCAACCAGGGACTTTTATCTTGGCAGGCAACACCAAGAGTTTGATTACATATATATCATGTATGTATACCATGCGGTATCCTACACCAAGAAGAACACATAGTCATGGCAAAAGCAGACATGGACACGCTCCAACTAGCCTGCATCCAGATAGCCATAGCCTTGCTCTTGCTTACTCAAGCCAAGAGCACCACAGAGGACACATCTGCCGTGCGTCCAAATAATACGGTCCCCAGCTGTATTGCCGGTGAGAGGTCTGCCCTTCTCGCCTTCAGGGCAGGTCTATCAGACCCTACCAACCTCCTTCCATCATGGAAGGGTGATGACTGCTGCCGATGGAAGGGCGTCTACTGCAGCAACAGAACCAGCCATGTTGTCAGGCTCGATCTCCGAGGCCCAGGTTACAGAACCGGCAATGAGAGCAGGCAGGTACTAGCAGGCAACATAAGTTCCTCGTTGCTTGGTTTACATCATCTTCGGTATCTCGACCTCAGCTACAATCGGTTTGACAAGATGCAAATACCAGAGTTCATGGGTTCTCTCCATCAGCTAAGATATCTTGACCTATCGTGGTCACAGTTCATTGGAAGGATACCACCGCAGCTGGGTAATCTCTCCAACTTACAGTACCTAAATCTTGACACCATCTCATACGTGAGTGTTGATTCTTCTTTCCATAGAGGCACATATTCCACCGATATCACCTGGTTGTCACGGTTAACTTCCCTTGAGCACCTGGATATGACTGGGGTGAACCTCAGTACAATTGTTCACTGGCTTCGCGTGGTGAACATGCTTCCAACTCTGAAAGTTCTTCGCCTTATCCATTGCCAGCTTAGAATTAGCCCTGATTCTCTAGATATCTCGAGCAATGGTTTCTATGGCCCGTTTCCAGATGCGATAGGTAATATGACCTCCATTGTGGAGCTTGATTTATCAGATAATAACCTTGTGGGCATGATACCATTTAATATGAAGAACCTATGTAATTTGGAGACATTAGATTTTTCTGTGAACAATATCAACGGGAGTATAGCAGAATTATTCCATCGATTACCCAGTTGTTCGCGGAATAATCTACAATGGTTGTCTCTACACCACAACAATCTGACTGGAAGCCTGCCTACTACAGCAGTAGAAAGATTAAGTAACCTGAGCTGGCTGGATCTACACCACAACAAACTCACAGGTCATGTCCCGGTGTGGATAGGAGAGCTCAAACAACTAATGATGTTGGACCTTAGTTATAACAACCTGGACGGGGTCATACATGAAGGTCATTTATCACGTCTAGATATGTTGGAGGAATTGAGATTATCAGACAACTCCATAGCCATCACAGTGAGCCCAACTTGGGTTCCTCCTTTCAGTCTAGGAACAATTGAACTTCGGTCCTGTCAGCTAGGGCCAAAATTCCCAATGTGGCTTAGATGGCAAACACACGTAATGAGTCTTGATATATCAAACACAAGCATAAATGATATAATACCGGATTGGTTTTGGACAGCAGCTTCCTCAGTAATGTCTCTGAATATCCGAAATAATCAGATTACAGGATTCCTACCATCAACAATGGAATTTATGAGAGCAAAACAAATGGATTTCAGTTCTAACCAGCTTGGTGGTCCAATACCTAAGCTTCCCATCACTCTAACCAACCTGGATCTCAGTCGGAACAATCTAGTTGGGCCACTACCATTAGACTTTGGAGCGCCAGGGCTTGAAAACCTTTTTCTATATAACAACATGATCTCTGGGGCCATTCCATCTTCTTTGTGCAAGTTGCGATCATTGCAGTCATTAGATCTATCAAGAAATAACCTCAATGGACCAATTACTGATTGCCCAGTCAATGAGTCCAGCACAAACATGACAGATCTTAGCATTGTTAATCTAAGCTTCGGAAACAACAACCTCTCTGGTGAATTTCCTTCACTTCTCCAGAAATGTCCACGACTCATCTTTCTTGATCTCGGACATAATCAATTCTCCGGGGCTTTACCAGCATGGATTGGGGAGAAGCTATCATCTTTGTCATTCTTACGACTGAGATCCAATATGTTTCATGGTCAAATTCCAGTCGAGCTTACAAAGCTTGTTAATCTTCAATATTTGGACCTTGCATACAACAATATATCAGGGTGCATACCAAGATCTATTGTTAACTGCACAGGCATGATACAAAAAGGTGACAATTCTGATGAACTTTTGTATGGATTCACTAGTGGAACAAGGCTTTTTCCTGAGAATGAACTAGTTGACAATGCGGACAGTGTCACTGTACTTACAAAAGGTCAAGAGAGACTATATACAGGAGGAATCATAGATATGGTGAATCTTGATTTATCTTGTAATAGTCTTACAGGAGAGATTCCTGAAGAAATCAGCACTCTTATGGAATTGAAGAACCTGAACTTATCATGGAACAACTTCAATGGAAAAATCCCTGAGAATGTTGGTGCCTTAATGCAAGTGGAGTCACTCGACCTATCGCACAACGATTTGTCTGGTGAAATCCCTTCAAGCTTATCGGCTCTCACATCACTGAGTTGCCTGAACCTGTCCTACAACAATCTGAGAGGAAGGATACCAACTGGAAATCAACTGCAAACACTCGAAGACCCAACATATATTTATATTGGCAACCCCGGCCTCTGCGGTCCTCTCTCTGTAAATTGTTCGTCACAGCCAGAGCCAATTCCAGGAGAAAACCACGGAGATGCAAGCGGCGACTTGGTTTCGTTTTTCCTCGCCATGGGCTCTGGATATGTGATGGGTCTCTGGGTGGTATTCTGTACCTTCTTGTTCAAGAGGAGATGGAGAGTTTCATGGTACTCGCTCTGTGACAGCCTGTATGATTGGGTTTATGTACAAGTGGCTGTTACCTGGACTTCCTTCAGAGCTGAAATTAATGGGTAGAAGCTGAGATGAGATGACTGTATATGCTTTTGAGATTTATCATGAATGTATAAATCAATGTTCAGGTTTATTGTACTAGAACTATTCAGGATATGTATTCGAGGTACATGCCATGGACTGAGATTGGTGGTCCTTGGTTTGCTCTAGATATGTAATATGATATAATCTGGAGATTTATTATGAATGTGTCAATTAATATTCCAGTGATATTGTACTGGAACAAGTCATGCACATGTATGCATTCTAGGTGCACTGCGTATTGGAACTAGTCATGCACATGTATGAATTCTAGGTGCATGCCATCAACTGAGGTTTTTTAATTTTTATATATGATGTGTTTTCTATGTGCTTTCTGTTGTTGGTGCTTTTCTTTTTATAATAATTCCATGGTAAATGCTGATACCTCGGGCAAAACTCAAATGGCAAAGATAAGGAGGTCGAAACCGGTGATGGCAAGAATGAAGCTGATTCTGATTTTGTTTTGGCCTGGCTAGAGCAATAGTTGAGAAGAACCCAGACCGTACTATGGAGAGAAAATTGAAGTCCTTTTTTGCTATGGAAATAGAGGTCTCTATGGAAAGAGGAGATCTCTGTTTTTGCATATAACCGTTGGATGTTTTTTATAGTCATGCCCCCATATCCGATTTATAGATGACATAGACTGCTCACTTGACCACTACTTCAAACCTTCAGCTCTCTTGGACTGTTTGGTTCAGTCTGACCATTGTCAAACTGTCCAACTGTGTCAGTTGTCTGCCTCTGCTTTATAGTACTCCCTCCGTCCCAAAATTCTTGTCTTAGATTTGTCTACATACGGATGTATCTATTCACATTTTAGTGTTAGATACATCCGTATCTAGATAAATCTAAGACAAGAATTTTAAGACGGAGGGAGTAGTATAATAAAGCAACGTATTTGCAACCCAAGTGCTGTTATGTATCCTTATCTTAGCACATGTTCCTTCTCTTGCATAAGTGCACATGTTATTGCATATGTGCAGGGAAAATATGAGTTCAGGGAAATTTGCTTTGTTAACCTCTTTAATTCAGTCCTAGAAAATAGTTTCTTTAGTTCAGTCGTAGAAACTTCTGCACATTGTGCAGAGTTAGGGTCCACACTTGGAGGTGCGGTCCAATATTGTGCTGCTGCTACCTTACTATGCTGGTTGACAATGATGCAGAACCTGAAAGATGCTCTGGAAGTTTTGTTGGTTTATAATGATGCATCTGCTTCTGATACAAGGGGGTTATGCTTGGGGTGGAACTATGGTCAATGCTGGCTCGGTGAGAACGGCTCTGCTTTTGCTCCTGCTCTTCCCGAACAACACTCCATATATTAATAGTTTCCACTTTCCGGTGTTGAAATTTTAGCCCCCGATGCTTGAGGAAAGCAAGGAAAGATAATCAGCTCGGCATGAAGTTTGACAAAATGCAGCAAAACGGGTGAAAGAAAAAAGCAAATGTATACAGATTTGGCTCAATGAAAAAATAAATGGAATTTTCAAATTTGAAAACGAAAAAAGAAATTATCAGAGCCAAGTTTAGATCTTGGGACCTGTGGGTTATGGGCCCACCACGCTTCCGCTGCGCCACTCTGATTGCTGTTGTTATGGTTCTCAAACTTAGCTTTGTATAGCTTATTTGGCCTGTTCCTTAAGGAATAAAAGGCGGCCTGGCACGGCCCGAGCCCGACGGCGGCCCGGCCTTCTACTACAGGGCCGCGGCCCAATCCAGCCCAAGCCCCAGTCTGGACCAAGAGTTTCGCGGCTTTCTGCCCTTGCAATCGATCAATCGCCTTATCCTCCTCCTCTCCGCAAAACCAACCAGTCACGCACGCACGCACGCGAAATCCGCCGCCGGCGGCGCCCCAAATGCGCGCCCCTCCCCTGCTCGCGCTGTCCACGCCGCATCCGGCACGTCCTCCTCCTCACCGTCCATCGCGCACGGGGCCCGGTCGCACCCTGTTCTTCTCGCCGAGAAGGCGGCTGCTTCTCGCCGTCGCGCGGTCCAAGAGCAGGGACGACGCCAGCTTCACCGATCGCATCCTCGACTACATCGAGGGTAATGTCCAAAATCTCTCTCGTTACCGCGCGTTCCTTCCTGCATCTCCGGATTTATGTCAGCTGTAGAGGCAATGTTCAGCGTTCTTGTGCGAATGCAAATGTTGGGGCTCGGTAAATATTGGTCGCCTGAATAGTGGGTACATGTTATTTCTTTTAACAAGGAAAAATCAAGAAGAGGAGAGTTACCAGGTTGATTAGAGTAAAACCGGGTGAAAACCGTCACAGCCCAGGGAATCAGGCACACTAAAGCTACAGCACAACACTGCTGCGAAGAATATACATCGATCGGTGAGGTTGCACAATTGGTGTCATCATCATCACTTCTCTGGTTCTCCACGAGGAAGCATCCGCAACTTCTCTGCAAACGTCCGTTGACAAAGCCCGCACCGCAGAGGGCGTGAGAAGCACCATGAAGGTACATGCCAAGCCATCAGCCACACGCATCGCCGACGGTGCATCCCCAATTCTGATAGTGAGATACGAAGGAGAAATGTGCAAGGCTGGGACCGCAAAAGATCGCCGAATGCACCACCTATCACCTGTCATCATCACCAACTGAGCTCCAACGGCGCAGCTTCAGCTGCACATCAATGAACAAACTGAGATAATCCAGCAGACATGTCGAAGGGCCGACTACCGCAACCATTGCCGGTATCTCGACATCGCTCACCACCGTCATCGTTGCTACACCCGCCATGACGACCATCACCATCCTCACACCATCCATTGGCTCCTCCAAACGATGACAATTGCAAGAACGACACCCCCAAGGGGAGCATGATGCAAAAACACCACCATCGTTCCACTCCAGGGAAATCTGAGGTTTCCGCCTCGTGGTTGTCTGGTTGGAAGGGTGAGCAACACCATGCCTTGGTGATATCTTCAAGAAAAAGTGGCGCTCAAGGGCGTTGCCTCTCCCCCTCAGGGTTGTTTGGGAGGAAGGACACACAACACATCTTTTTTCTAGAACGTAGGCTTGTGAAGAGCCTGGCTTTGAATTAACATAGCCATCAACCGGCCAGGAATTACAAACATGATTCAAACAACAATGGCCACACTGGTACAACTGGGGGCACTGGAAAGCAAACATCAATTACAGCCTCCACAAGCAACTAAGGAAAGGAAAATGAAGATTACAACTTGCACAGGCTAAGCACTCCACACTAAGATCAGAGAAATCAAGGTCGGAGCAGTAGGGCAGGACATGGCCGACCATTGAAGGTGGATAGGTCACCAGGTAGCACCTAGGGTAAGAGGGGACACACCATCTTCCTTCTCTGTCACCAAGGGGAACCCTACACCCTCGCCTTGGATCGAAAGACGCCAAACCGTCGGGATTCGGGCTAGAAGAATGCTGCCCTCACATCGCAAGGTGGACAACGGGCATCCACCTAGATTCGGGCTAAACCTAGCCAGCAGCACCGCGCTGTCCACGCCCAACTAGTTGGAGAAGGAGAGCTTCCGGAATCCAAACGCCGAAGACGAGGCAGCAGGACACCGAGCAAAGACCAAGAGAGGCAAGGGGGATAGAGCATCGACGACACTGGTAACCAGGCACCTCCGACTTCCGTCACACCACTACCGCTAGGAAGGAGATCCCTATCCCCTTTCGTCAGGATTGAAGACGTTGTGCCGCCGGGACTGAGTGACGTCCACCGCCACCGGAGAGCACCAACCTCCATATCCTTGACGATGCCTTCAAGAAGAAAGCGGTTCCTAAGTACGTCGCCATTGCCTACCCTGACCATTAGCCAAAGGCGGAGCTTTCACCCGATGTTGCCTTGCTCTCCACCCTCCTGAACCTCAAGACTAGCTGGACCACTAAACTCCCTTCCCGTACCGTTTGCAGCTAGCTGATATGCCTAGCTCAGGCCCATCGGCCTGATGGGGCCCGCATAATCTACAACTAGAAAAGGATTTCCTAGATCCAGGCTCATCGGAGTCTGCTGCTCTGCTTCCTCGACGCTCATGACCAGCCGTAGCCAAGCCAGTAGGATGTCGTGTGCCACCACAAGGGAGTTTTCTCACCGCAAAGAGCTTCAACATCGTCGATGAAAACAAGGCCTCAGTGAGGAAGCCACTGCACGCATCCACTCCAGGCCTGTGTGGCTAGAACCATGCCGATGTAGAGCAGCCCCGCCAGCGTCGATGCTGCACGCATTTTGCCCGGCGACGCCTGCTGTGGGCGACGAGGTAGAGATGGGAGGTGATAGGGGGACGAGAACGTGGGTTTGGGCTCCCTAGTGCTGCTTGAAGAGTAGTCTTTCACTTGTACACGCAGTGGTTACATGTTTGGATTGTGTTTTAGAGGCACGGATGATGCAATGATCACTAAGAATCAACTTTTTATACTTGATATGTAATGGGCTGTTGGGAATATGTTTGTACTCTACCCCTATTTTTTTGCAATTTTCCGTGGTGCCGCTCCCAATTGCATACCTGAGGCTAAGGGGTAGAGACATTCGTATATTGCATTTCAAAAGAGTCGTCTCTTATATAGAGAAGATTCTGAAATTTAAACCAGTTTCGAATTAGAGTCCAGATTAAACTACCAATCACATTATAGTTCATATGTGAAAGGATTCTATATTTGTAGACACACCTGTGAGCAATCATCATGATCATGTCCAAATTCCACTAATCATGCTTGTCGGTATTAGGTCCGTAACCTAATCCATGATCTATTTCCTCCCAACTATTAATGTACCTGGGCAGTCTTCCAATAGCATGCAAAGTATATTGTATTTCATTCATAATCGACCAGTTACCTTAAGCATATAGAATTCTTAACTAGATTCCATCAAATGATAATCCCATGCTGAGTAAGTAAATCAATTTCATGCAAAAATACATGTATTATTCTATAATGAGGTAAGCTGAATATTAAATTTTGTTGGATCGAGTCGATTCATGCAAGTCTTGTGGTATTGACTGCCAGGTTTATTCTCTGAAATCTTTTTGTACAGGTGGTCCAAAGTTGAGGAAGTGGTATGGAGCACCCGATTTGCTTCCCAAGGATGGGGGTGCTGAGGGCGAGGAGGATGAGTCTTCAGGTGCATAAACAAAAAATTCCATAAATGTATCACCGTCTTGTTGTCATTATTTCTTATTTGTTGGCATGTTCTGGAATGAGAATAGATATCGAGGAGCCTCGAGATGCCGTGCTAGTTACCAATGGCGAGAGTGAGATTGGACAGGTTTGATTTGTTCTTCAAGTTCCTGTTTCCAATCAGTGCAGAAAATGCTATCCGGTCCTATCTTCAGTATGTCACTAGTCACTATACCCAATTTCTTCTGTATTCTTGTGGCTATGAGACGAACAATATAGTATATTCTATTCTTGCTGACATGTGTGTCCAAAGCCAAACTATCAGTTTCTTAAGGCAATATTTTGACACTTACACAAGATTTTCTCTACAATGTAAACTTTTAATTCTCTAACGTAAAAGTGTTATTTCTGCAAATTCTTTTTGTGAAACTACTCTAGGATATTCAAATCATTTCAGAAAGACTCAACTGGTGTTCATATATCCTCAGATGTCGCCTTCATATTTTCCCATTATTAAATTCCAGAGTTCTTTGTTGCTATTTCTGCTGTTTCTCAGTGAATATCGCAATGTCTAAATTGCGTATGTACAGCTTGAATAATTTTTCTCAATTCCTGAACTTTCATTTGCTTGTATTTTCAGATGGTGATATTGTCACTAATTCTGAAAAGGGCCAGAATTAAAGCATTAGTGAAGGACAAACGATCAACTGAAGAAGCTTTTGGAACTTACGTAGAGGTGACAATTTTGAATTCTCACCTAAAAAATTCTGGTTATTTATCGTATGCTATTTTTCATCAACTTTTCTCTGATAAATACGGTGACTTGTCTTAACATTCCTTGTTTTGGTTTCCTTGTAGTGCATGGTTGGCAACATCGGAGATAAGTCCTTCACAAAGAAAACATTAAGGGGTGTTCGTGCTGTAATTTGTCCAACCGACGTACGTATCCACTCAATGTTCATTGTTTGTTCATTTATGAAACTTTTCTGGCATAATCCTACTATTTCGTTCTATGCACAATTATTGATTGCTTGTCACATAAACGAGTTACTTAAGCTCACCGTTTGATGTTAGTAAATCACTGTATTTTTTGTCTTCCCCACCTTTTGGCGTTATTGAGACATGATCTTGTGTTTGGAGATTCCTGTGTGGCATGAGGTTTATCCATGCAGACTTATGAGAATCCAAAGTTTATACAGTGTATCTGGTGGTACTTATGGATTGATTTCTTCAATGTTTATCTTTGTAATTTAGTTGTGTTCAATAATTACGTCAGAACTGTTTCAAGACTTTTCCTTGTGGCAAAAAGTTCTCCTCGGCATACAAAGCTTTGATTGCCTTGACCTTCTGTTGCAAAATTTCAACAGGATGGCTTCTTTTCTGACCAGATTGACCTTAAAGGTGTCGAACACATTGTCCTGCTATCCCAGGTTTACTCCTCTCTTGTAACCTCGGGTTACCCGGTTCAGCCTAGTTTTTAGTCACTACCATAAAAGATCTTGATAAAATGCAGCTATCTGTCTACAGAAATAGCGGTGGGCTCCAAGCTATTATGAACAGCAAGCTAAGGAAGCTAGCCGAGCGAGACGAAGAGGTTGTTCTTGCATCTGGCATCCCATCTACGATAATCAGGAGTGCTTCTCTGGAGACCAGTCCGGGTGGTGAGAAGGGGTTCAATTTTACGGAGGTACCATAACCAGACTACTAGCACACAAAGCTACCTTATCTCTCCAATAATGTTGCGTAATTTAGACCAACAACTTTCAGTGAGTAAAGCTAAAGCTGTACAGTAAACCACACAGCCAGACAGGACACTGACGCCATGGTCTTTGTCATGTAAGATTAATCCACTAGGTTCATTTGACGTATCATGTAATTTGCAAATTTCTCACAAAAAGAAAGTAATTTGCACATCACATAGACATAGTAAATATAGATAATTATATATCTTTTGTTTTTTTGAGGCAAGAGTATCTTTTCATATGGTCCATGAAATACGCAGGGTATAGCAGCCAAGGGGAAAATAAGCAGAGAGGATGCCGCTACAATTTGTGTGGAGGCCCTGGATGCCATTCCCCAGACAACACTCATATTCGAGGTAATTAGCTCAAGAAAGGCTCATGTAGGAGCTTGAACATTATTCATTTCCAATACGCTGCTATATATGATGAAAGTAGTGTTCTATGAACCCAGTACCTGATCTAGGATTCTACGAATGGGGGTGCCAAATTTCACAAGCACAATCCAAATGTCATGGACAATGCCACAAATCACACCCACAACTTTAAAATGTGTCAAAAAATACATCAATACATGGTATCATAGCGTAATAATTTCAACTAATATGTTTGAAATAGGTTTTGGGCAATTCCCCAGCTTGGTTGAAGTATATTATGCATGTCTGAACCTTGTTCACTCTTCCGCGGTACATGAGGAAAGGGTTTATGCCCACCTTCTTATCTTCCGTGTTACTTCAGGTGGCAAATGGCGATGAAAACGTTACAGACTGGAAAACATGGTTTGCTGAACGGATGGCAAAGGGCTAAAGCAAAGACACATGATTGGAACACACGTTTATCATCTTTGTTGATGTATAGAATATATGAATATAGGAGAAGGATCCAAAAGTAAAGAGATTCAACATTTCCGCATCAGAGTCACTGCCCCCCATGACAATCTTATCAAAGATCTGAACAAAATGCATGGATTTCCATCCACTAGTCTTCTGGGAAGTCTTGCATCAGTTCTGAAGCTGAAGTGCGGTGATCCAATGATTTACAGGTTCATGAACACAAGCAACAGCGAGATTTCTTTCTTACATTTTTTATGTTCTTGTAATCTACATTTGCAATATACATGGCGCACAACAGTTAAACTCATTCTTTTGCCATGGCAATTAACTGTAAATATCATCGTACTCTACTTATCAAAAGGATGTGAAAGCTAAGCTTGTTAATATTGTCATGCACAATTTCTGCTGAATTGCTTGGTTGTCATCTAATTGACTGGGTAACTCTTGTTTTCCTAAAGAGAAACAATATTGAAAGAGCCTTGTACAATCGTGCACAAACTGTATCCAAATCACAAGTTGACAAAAGATAGCAGTTTTCCTATCAGCGTGATGTTGAGGAGGTTTTGCCTTCTATTTATACATGCGGGCTATGACCTTTAGTTTGGCAGCTATATCCATCATGTTTCGGGGATCCGCTACATCAGGCAATCTCATGATTTAAGTGGAAAATATCTCCCTACAACCATAAAACCCATGATCTTTCCTTATATCCCCTCGAGTCCCCACCTGGGTGTAGCCGGGAACGGGACCTGGAGATGTCATTGATGTGGTCTCGAAAAAAAGTCATGCACAATCTAAAGGGAACTATGGGTCGAATTGGATCTCCGATGCTTATGAGATAAAGGCCACGTGGAAAAATTTCCACACTTGGAAGTGCCGCTATTTCATGGAAATATTGTAAGCAGGCCATTTGTTTAGGCAGGTAAGTAAACCATCTTAGTGAGGTCAAGAGTGGAAGCTGAACTCACAACATTGGATAGAACCACCGTTGAAGCGGAATAACTTCATGAGTTTTTTATAGACATGCCGGTGGTTGAGAAACCAATTTTGGCCATCCTCACGACTATCAAAATGTAACTGTCAAATTGAATAGTTCTAAGGATAATATGAAGTCCTCAATGCATTCGAAGAGAAGACTGAAATATGCTAAGAAATCAAGAGACTCTAGAGTGATATCACAAACAGCAAAGAATCCGTTAGACCCCTTCACAAAAGGGCCATCACAAAATTTGATAGGAAATACACTAAGGAAGATAGGAATGAGTCTACTTGCTTACATTGGGACCCCAAGTGCAACGATTTGTACCTAGCAGGAAAGCTATCTTTTTATAGGTTCATGAGAGAAGATGCTATATAGATAGTGTGACAAACCTGTAGTCCAGGAGATGGGCTGCTCACAACTTATCATGGGAGCGGCGAATCAATGGTCCATGAGGGAGGCGGCGAATTTCCCCTACGGTGGAGTGTTGATGCAGGGCTGCGGACACCTTTGTCTCGGATTGCAAAGTGTGAGCAGTGAAGAATTACACGATAATTGGGTCACCGACCAGGGGCATAGGTAGACCATGCGGCGAATGGAGGGACCCTATGTCCCTTTGCGGGGCCCATGTGGGTTGGCCACATCCTATGTGGAAGGCTGTGTGGGCCCCATTTGTGGCCGACATGGCTACCCGACCCATGTGTTGGCAGGTGTGGCATCCTCTAAAGTTATGATTAAACCTACTTATATATATATAGTAAGGTCCAAAAGTTCATGTAACTCACAGAGATACATAGACTTGCAGCTGACCATATGCAACAGGTTTCTCCAAATAAAGTCCTAACGTTGCATGTTTTGAGAAGAAAACGTCATGAACTTACAAAATAACTGGATATGTTATGGCAGTATCAGAAAGACCCATGCGGTTTGCGGCTTCGTTAGCTGAACTGTTGAAGGAAGCCATGTTTAGTTCATATAAATCTGTCAGAAGGTGCTGGTATTCATTGTAACACAGCCATGTAATTAGGGCTAGTTTCTCAACTGAAAAAAACGAGGTGATGACAACAACTAATCTGTAAGTCAAATAAATTCAAAGTTGGTTTCGTGGTGTAGTTGGTTATCACGTCAGTCTAACACACTGAAGGTCTCCGGTTCAAACCCGGGCGAAGCCAAATATTCCCTTTTTCATCCATATTTTATTTTTCCTGTCTTCTTCTCTCAACTTATATCAGACAAACTAACTAAATTTTCGGAAGTTAATTATCCTTCTATTTGTTTAGAACATTTATCCTTCTGTTGCTTGGAGAGACATATGCGTGCGTGCATCATTGATCGTACCGAAGATGTCTTTTGCTTGGTAGTAGGGCACAAGGATCATCAGGTCGTCTGTTATTTTACCTCTCCCAACTTTCAGCGTCTCCCACTGGTTGATGCACGAATTTTTCTTTTGCCCCGTGACGCAGGACTATTTACATCCATCAATGTTACCGAAAACTGTTCACATCAACCACAATGACATTATTTTTGCTACAATGCAAGGCTACGGAAGTGTCTACCAAATTCTGGTTGACGCATCATGTACGGGTACGGATAGCAAATCTGTCAGTGGGACTGGGAACCAACGAAATGCGGTGTCTTGGCTGGTGAAGCCGTGGGTAATGTGTAAACAAATGTCCTGCCATCTTGGCACCTTCTATCTATGATCCTGTACATCTTTATTGACGTATCCTTGACAAAAACCAAGAAAATGCTCCACATGCTGCTGCACATTCCAGAGTAAGCATAGGTCTGTCCCAAAATACACCCAATCCCGCAGCAACTGCAATGCCTTCTGTTTGTATTACAGTGTGTTCCAACTTTCTCCAGCCTAACGGGCTTTCAACGGTTGTGTTGGAGTTGTGTCGAATATAGTGTATAAGGTAGGTTACAGTTGAACTTGTAGTTGTATCGTGTTTACATAGGATGTGGAGTCGTGTCCTATTAGGACACTTGTATCCTAGGCCTCTCTTATATAGCGAGGGTAGACACACGATGTAACCTATGCCAACATAATAGCACAGGCGCGCAAGGGGGAGCCGGCGGCATGTGCCGGCGCCCGGGTGGCCGGTGTGCGGTATTGTGACGGTGTCACGGGGAGGAGCGCCCGTAGTCAGGCCCCGGGGATGTAGCCATATCGGTGAACCTCGTTAACAAATCTCGGTGTCGTGCTCGTGTGATTGTTTAGTCCTCGGATGATCGACAGAGTGCCTCAGATTTATTCTAACAAGTGGTATCATGAGCAAGGTTCAAAGGAGGCCGCAATTGTTGATTTGGAGGAAGGATCAGGTCTGAGATGCAGCCGGCAACGGCGTGGTTCTTAGCGAGATCGAGAAAAACCAAGATCGGAGACAGACGTGTGTGCGTGTGGCGGCAGGCGAAAGCATCGGCGGCTGCATGAGACGTGCGGCGATCGATCAGGCTGATCGATCGGGCGAGCGTACATACGCGAAATTCCTGGCGAGCTCGGATTGAGCAGGCGTCGTGTCGTGGTGTTCCAGGTTGGACTCGGTCTCGACGAGATCGATACAATGATCAAAGGAACGTGGAGACATGGCGGCCCAGTCCGAGGCATGCATGGGTGGCAGACGCAGCTCATGGGCTGGCGCGTGTGCACACTAAAGCCCACGCGGTGGCACACGTGTGTGCTGGAAGCCCTGGATCAGTTGCACTGCTTGATTGTCGTGTGTATGGCTGCGGGTTGCTTGAAGCTGAGTCACGGAAAGAGCATACGAAGTAACGAAGGCACCTGATGAGTTTTGTTTGGAAAAAAAGGAAGCAACCGGAATCACGTGTGTGTATAAGAGCAGTTTTGGTTGGATCAAGTTCGAGCTATTTTCTGCTACAGGATACACAGAGAAGCAACAACGAACAGTGACATGAAAAAAGGAAGTTTTTTCTGGGTCGGTTTGCTGAGATGGCTTGGAGCACGTGGATAGGATGCGGAGGCGCGCGGACAAGCGCGTCATGAGGATCATGCAAACACAGAGCGTCTGAGACATGCACGGATGTGCAAGCGGTCGTGGTGCAGGGTGGAGCATGATTGCAGTCGAACAAGTTTGGCTGGGTCGGACTAGATAGTCTGACGGGATCGATGCAAGTCGGTTGGTACAGAAGGCGGTGGTGGAATCGGCGACGACGACATAGGAGCGTGCTGCTGATGGTGACCGACTTCTGGGGCGTGGAAACACGTGGCACAAGCCCGAGCCTTGTGCGGCTTCGACAAGACTATGGTGCGGGGTTGATTCAAGGTGGTGTATACACGGAGCTTGAAGTTGACGGGGCGCGTGGGTGGACTGATCATCTATCATGGAGTCATGTTGAAGGTGGAGCTGGAGTCTGGAAGACTTCACTCGGTGCTGATTGAGGGGCTACGACGTAAGAGATCAGAGAGTCGAAGCCTATTCAGTGAGAAAAGCGAGTGACATGCAGTTCAGACTGGAGCACAGTGGTCTGATGGAAGCGTGGAACTCGTCATCGGTCGGTGATGATCGGTGGAACTCTGTAGTGGAGGTTGAGTGGTGTGGGTTTGCGACCCTTGAGACTCGACCGGGACAGCGGAGGCTCGACGCAGTAATAGCGGCGAGGCGTGCGGTATGCACAGGCATGGAGACGGGCCAGGGCTCTGGTGGTCATACATGTGGTGAGACAACTGCGAATTTGACTCGGGATGACTACAAGCAACAGTGAAATTCCTTCAAGTTTCAGATAGACGGTCAAGAAAGGAGCGATGATGTTGAGTTCAGGTAACTCTTATGTGTGACACCCAATATGTGAGTTGTTCACTTTCACGTAGGTCAGTGATCAGTGTGTGATGACGTTGGACTGATGCTCTGGAAGTTGGGAGCGCAAACTAGAGTAACAAGGAACTTATTTTTGCTCGAGTGTTGGCTGTGGTCAAGAAAAGAAGGGACTACAAGTTACAGGTGGAGTCGCATGGAGTCTTTGGAGTAGCAGCGGTACTCATGGGATAAGCTCAAGTCCAATATACATGAAAGTTTGACGCATGGACAAATCCAGGGTGGTGGAGTATATTCGCCAAGGTGGAGTTTGTTGGAGTTGTGTCGAATATAGTGTACAAGGTAGGTTACAGTTGAACTTGTAGTTGTATCGTGTTTACATAGGATTTGGAGTCGTGTCCTAGTAGGACACTTGTATCCTAGGCCTCTCTTATATAGCAAGGGTAGACACACGATGTAACCTATGCCAACATAATAGCACAGGCGCACAAGGGGGAGCCGGCGGCATGTGCTGGTGTCCGGGTGGCCGGTGTGCAGTATTGTGACGGTGTCACGGGGAGGAGCGCCCGTAGTCAGGCCCCGGGGATGTAGCCATATCAGTGAACCTCGTTAACAAATCTCGGTGTCGTGCTCGTGTGATTGTTTAGTCCTCGGATGATCGATAGAGTGCCTCAGATTTATTCTAACAAGTGGTATCATGAGCAAGGTTCAAAGGAGGCCGCAGTTGTTGATTTGGAGGAAGGATCGGGTCTGAGATGCAGCCGGCAACGGCGTGGTTCTTAGCGAGATCGAGAAAAACCAAGATCGGAGACAGATGTGTGTGCGTGTGGCGGCAGGCGAAAGCATCGGCGGCAGCACGAGACGTGCGGCGATCGATCAGGCTGATCGATCGGGCGCTCCTGGCGAGCTCGGATTGAGCAGGCGTCGTGTCGTGGTGTTCCAGGTTGGACTCGGTCTCGACGAGATCGATATAGTGATCAAAGGAACGTGGAGACATGGCGGCCCAGTCCGAGGCATGCATGGGTGGCAGACGCAGCTCATGGGCTGGCGCGTGTGGACACTAAAGCCCACGCGGTGGCACACGTGTGCGCTGGAAGCCCTGGATCAGTTGCATTGCTTGATTGTCGTGTGTATGGCTGCGGGTTGCTTGAAGCTGAGTCACGGAAAGAGCATACGAAGTAACGAAGGCACCTGATGAGTTTTGTTTGGAAAAAAAGGAAGCAACCGGAATCACGTGTGTGTATAAGAGCAGTTTTGGTTGGATCAAGTTCGATCTATTTTCTGCTACAAGATACACAGAGAAGCAACAACAAACAGTGACATGAAAAAAGGAAGTTTTTTCTGGGTCGGTTTGCTGAGATGGCTTGGAGCACGTGGATAGGATGCGGAGGCGCGCGGACAAGCGCGTCATGAGGATCATGCAAACACAGAGCGTCTGAGACATGCACGGATGCGCAAGCGGTCGTGGTGCAGGGTGGAGCATGATTGCAGTCGAACAAGTTTGGCTGGGTCGGACTAGATAGTCTGACGGGATCGACGCAAGTCGGTTGGTACAGAAGGCGGTGGTGGAATCAGCGACGACGACATAGGAGCGTGATGCTGATGGTGACCGACTTCTGGGGCGTGGAAACACGTGGCACAAGCCCGAGCCTTGTGCGGCTTCGACAAGACTATGGTGCGGGGTTGATTCAAGGTGGTGTATACACGGAGCTTGAAGTTGACGGGGCGCGTGGGTGGACTGAGAAAAGTGAATGACATGCAGTTCAGACTGGATCCCAGTGGTCTGATGGAAGCGTGGAAGTCGTCATCGGTCAGTGATGATCGGTGGAACTCTGCAGTGGAGGTTGAGTGGTGTGGGTTTGCGACCCTTGAGACTCGACCGGGACAGCGAAGGCTCGATGCAGTAATAGCGGCGAGGCGTGCGGTATGCACGGGCATGGAGACGGGCCAGGGCTCTGGTGGTCATACATGTGGTGAGACAACTGCGAATTTGACTCGAGATGACTACAAGCAACGGTGAAATTCCTTCAAGTTTCAGATAGACGGTCAAGAAAGGAGCGATGATGTTGAGTTCAGGTAACTCTTATGTGTGACACCCAATATGTGAGTTGTTCACTTTCACGCAGGTCAGTGATCAGTGTGTGATGACGTTGGACTGATGCTCTGGAAGTTGGGAGCGCAAACTAGAGTAACAAGGAACTTATTTTTGCTCGAGTGTTGGCTGTGGTCAAGAAAAGAAGGGACTACAAGTTACAGGTGGAGTCGCATGGAGTCTTTGGAGTAGCAGCGATACTCATGGGATAAGCTCAAGTCCAATAGACATGAAAGTTTGACGCATGGACAAATCCAGGGTGGTGGAGTATATTCGCCAAGGTGGAGTTTGTTGTAGTTGTGTCGAATATAGTGTACAAGGTAGGTTACAGTTGAACTTGTAGTTGTATCGTGTTTACATAGGATGTGGAGTCATGTCCTAGTAGGACACTTGTATCCTAGGCCTCTCTTATATAGCGAGGGTAGACACACGACGTAACCTATGCCAACATAATAGCACAGGCGCGCAAGGGGGAGCCAGCGGCATGTGCCGGCGCCCGGGTGGCCGGTGTGCGGTATTGTGACGGTGTCATGGGGAGGAGCGCCCGTAGTCAGGCCCCGGGGATGTAGCCATATCGGTGAACCTCGTTAACAAATCTCGGTGTCGTGCCCGTGTGATTGTTTAGTCCTCGGATGATCGACAGAGTGCCTCAGATTTATTCTAACAAGTGGTATCATGAGCAAGGTTCAAAGGAGGCCGCAGTTGTTGATTTGGAGGAAGGATCGGGTCTGAGATGCAGCCGGCAACGGCGTGGTTCTTAGCGAGATCGAGAAAAACCAAGATCGGAGACAGACGTGTGTGCGTGTGGCGGCAGGCGAAAGCATCGGCGGCAGCACGAGACGTGCGGCGATCGATCAGGCTGATCGATCGGGCGCTCCTGGCGAGCTCGGATTGAGCAGGCGTCGTGTCGTGGTGTTCCAGGTTGGACTCGGTCTCGACGAGATCGATACAGTGATCAAAGGAACGTGGAGACATGGCGGCCCAGTCCGAGGCATGCATGGGTGGCAGACGCAGCTCATGGGCTGGCGCGTGTGCACACTAAAGCCCACGCGGTGGCACACGTGTGCGCTGGAAGCCCTGGATCAGTTGCATTGCTTGATTGTCGTGTGTATGGCTGCGGGTTGCTTGAAGCTGAGTCACGGAAAGAGCATACGAAGTAACGAAGGCACCTGATGAGTTTTGTTTGGAAAAAAAGGAAGCAACCGGAATCACGTGTGTGTATAAGAGCAGTTTTGGTTGGATCAAGCTCGATCTATTTTCTGCTACAAGATACACAGAGAAGCAACAACAAACAGTGACATGAAAAAAGGAAGTTTTTTCTGGGTCGGTTTGCTAAGATGGCTTGGAGCATGTGGATAGGATGCGGAGGCGCGCGGACAAGCGCGTCATGAGGATCATGCAAACACAGAGCGTCTAAGACATGCACGGATGTGCAAGCGGTCGTGGTGCAGGGTGGAGCATGATTGTAGTCGAACAAGTTTGGCTGGGTCGGACTAGATAGTCTGACGGGATCGACGCAAGTCGGTTGGTACAGAAGGCGGTGGTGGAATCAGCGACGACGACATAGGAGCGTGATGCTGATGGTGACCGACTTCTGGGGCGTGGAAACATGTGGCACAAGCCCGAGCCTTGTGCGGCTTCGACAAGACTATGGTGCGGGGTTGATTCAAGGTGGTGTATACACGGAGCTTGAAGTTGACGGGGCGCGTGGGTGGACTGATCATCTATCATGGAGTCATGTTGAAGGTGGAGCTGGAGTCTGGAAGACTTCACTCGATGCTGATTGAGGGGCTACGGCGTAAGAGCTCAGAGAGTCAAAGCCTATTCAGTGAGAAAAGCGAGTGACATGCAGTTCAGACTGGAGCCCAGTGGTCTGATGGAAGCGTGGAACTCGTCATCGGTCGGTGATGATCGGTGGAACTCTGCAGTGGAGGTTGAGTGGTGTGGGTTTGCGACCCTTGAGACTTGACCGGGACAGCGGAGGCTCGACGCAGTAATAGCGGCGAGGCGTGCGGTATGCACGGGCATGGAGACGGGCCAGGGCTCTGGTGGTCATATATGTGGTGAGACAACTACGAATTTGACTCGGGATGACTACAAGCAACGGTGAAATTCCTTCAAGTTTCAGATAGACGGTCAAGAAAGGAGCGATGATGTTGAGTTCAGGTAACTCTTATGTGTGACACCCAATATGTGAGTTGTTCACTTTCACGCAGGTCAGTGATCAGTGTGTGATGACGTTGGACTGATGCTCTGGAAGTTGGGAGCGCAAACTAGAGTAACAAGGAACTTATTTTTGCTCGAGTGTTGGCTGTGGTCAAGAAAAGAAGGGACTACAAGTTACAGGTGGAGTCGCATGGAGTCTTTGGAGTAGCAGCGGTACTCATGGGATAAGCTCAAGTCCAATATACATGAAAGTTTGACGCATGGACAAATCCAGGGTGGTGGAGTATATTCGCCAAGGTGGAGTTTGTTGGAGTTGTGTCGAATATAGTGTACAAGGTAGGTTACAGTTGAACTTGTAGTTGTATCGTGTTTACATAGGATGTGGAGTCGTGTCCTAGTAGGACACTTGTATCCTAGGCCTCTCTTATATAGCGAGGGTAGACACACGATGTAACCTATGCCAACATAATAGCACAGGCGCGCAAGGGGGAGCCGGCGGCATGTGCCGTTGCCCGGGTGGCCGATGTGCGGTATTGTGACGCTGTCATGGGGAGGAGCGCCCGTAGTCAGGCCCCGGGGATGTAGCCATATCGGTGAACCTCGTCAACAAATCTCGGTGTCGTGCTCGTGTGATTGTTTAGTCCTCGGATGATCGACAGAGTGCCTCAGATTTATTCTAACAAGTGGTATCATGAGCAAGGTTCAAAGGAGGCCGCAGTTGTTGATTTGGAGGAAGGATCGGGTCTGAGATGCAGCCGGCAACGGCGTGGTTCTTAGCGAGATCGAGAAAAACCAAGATCGCAGACAGACATGTGTGCGTGTGGCGGCAGGCGAAAGCATCGGCGGCAGCACAAGACGTGCGGCGATCGATCAGGCTGATCGATCGGGCGAGCGTACATACGCGAAATTCCTGGCGAGCTCGGATTGAGCAGGCGTCGTGTCGTGGTGTTCCAGGTTGGACTCGGTCTCGACGAGATCGATACAGTGATCAAAGGAACGTGGAGACATGGCGGCCCAGTCCGAGGCATGCATGGGTGGCAGACGCAGCTCATGGGCTGGCGCGTGTGCACACTAAAGCCCACGCAGTGGCACACGTGTGCGCTGGAAGCCCTGCATCAGTTGCACTGCTTGATTGTCATGTGTATGGCTGCAGGTTGCTTGAAGCTGAGTCACGGAAAGAGCATACGAAGTAACGAAGGCACCTGATGAGTTTTGTTTGGAAAAAAAGGAAGCAACCAGAATCACGTGTGTGTATAAGAGCAGTTTTGGTTGGATCAAGTTCGATCTATTTTCTGCTACAGGATACACAGAGAAGCAAAAACAAACAGTGACATGAAAAAAGGAAGTTTTTTCTGGGTCGGTTTGCTGAGATGGCTTGGAGCACGTGGATAGGATGCGGAGGCGCGCGGACAAGCGCGTCATGAGGATCATGCAAACACAGAGCGTCTGAGACATGCACGGATGTGCAAGCGGTCGTGGTGCAGGGTGGAGCATGATTGCAGTCGAACAAGTTTGGCTGGGTCGGACTAGATAGTCTGACGGGATCGACGCAAGTCGGTTGGTACAGAAGGCGGTGGTGGAATCGGCGACGACGACATAGGAGCGTGATGCTGATGGTGACCGACTTCCGGGGCGTGGAAACACGTGGCACAAGCCCGAGCCTTGTGCGGCTTCGACAAGACTATGGTGCGGGGTTGATTCAAGGTGGTGTATACACGGAGCTTGAAGTTGACGGGGCGCGTGGGTGGACTGATCATCTATCATGGAGTCATGTTGAAGGTGAAGCTGGAGTCTGGAAGACTTCACTCGGTGCTGATTGAGGGCTACGGCGTAAGACCTCAGAGAGTCGAAGCCTATTCAGTGAGAAAAGCGAGTGACATGCAGTTCAGACTGGAGCCAGTGGTCTGATGGAAGCGTGGAACTCGTCATCGGTCGGTGATGATCGGTGGAACTCTGCAGTGGAGGTTGAGTGGTGTGGGTTTGCGACCCTTGAGACTCGACCGGGACAGCGGAGGCTCGACGCAGTAATAGCGGCGAGGCGTGCGGTATGCACGGGCATGGAGACGGGCCAGGGCTCTGGTGGTCATACATGTGGTGAGACAACTGCGAATTTGACTCGGGATGACTACAAGCAACGGTGAAATTCCTTCAAGTTTCAGATAGACGGTCAAGAAAGGAGCGATGATGTTGAGTTCAGGTAACTCTTATGTGTGACACCCAATATGTGAGTTGTTCACTTTCACGCAGGTCAGTGATCAGTGTGTGATGACGTTGGACTGATGCTCTGGAAGTTGGGAACGCAAACTAGAGTAACAAGGAACTTATTTTTGCTTGAGTGTTGGCTGTGGTCAAGAAAAGAAGGGACTACAAGTTACAGGTGGAGTCGCATGGAGTCTTTGGAGTAGCAGCGATACTCATGGGATAAGCTCAAGTCCAATATACATGAAAGTTTGACGCATGGACAAATCAAGGGTGGTGGAGCATATTCGCCAAGGTGGAGTTTGTTGGAGTTGTGTCGAATATAGTGTACAAGGTAGGTTAGAGTTGAACTTGTAGTTGTATCGTGTTTACATAGGATGTGGAGTCGTGTCCTAGTAGGACACTTGTATCCTAGGCCTCTCTTATATAGTGAGGTTAGACACACGATGTAACCTATGCCAACATAATAGCACAGGCGCGCAAGGGGGAGCCGGCGGCATGTGCCGGCGCCCGGGTGGCCGGTGTGCGGTATTGTGACGGTGTCACGGGGAGGAGCGCCCGTAGTCAGGCCCCGGGGATGTAGCCATATCGGTGAACCTCGTTAACAAATCTCGGTGTCGTGCTCGTGTGATTGTTTAGTCCTCGGATGATCGACAAAGTGCCTCAGATTTATTCTAACAAGTGGTATCATGAGCAAGGTTCAAAGGAGGCCGCAGTTGTTGATTTGGAGGAAGGATCGGGTCTGAGATGCAGCCGGCAATGGCGTGGTTCTTAGAGAGATCGAGAAAAACCAAGATCGGAGACAGACGTGTGTGCGTGTGGCGGCAGGCGAAAGCATCGGCGGCAGCACGAGACGTGCAGCGATCGATCAGGCTGATCGATCGGGCGAGCGTACATACGCGAAATTCCTGGCGAGCTCGGATTGAGCATGCGTCGTGTCGTGGTGTTCCAGGTTGGACTCGGTCTTGACGAGATCGATACAGTGATCAAAGGAACGTGGAGACATGGCGGCCCAGTCCGAGGCATGCATGGGTCGCAGACGCAGCTCATGGGCTGGCGCGTGTGCACACTAAAGCCCACGCGGTGGCACACGTGTGCGCTGGAAGCCCTGGATCAGTTGCACTGCTTGATTGTCGTGTGTATGGCTGCGGGTTGCTTGAAGCTGAGTCACGGAAAGAGCATACGAAGTAACGAAGGCACCTGATGAGTTTTGTTTGGAAAAAAAGGAAGCAACCGGAATCACGTGTGTGTATAAGAGCAGTTTTGGTTGGATCAAGTTCGATCTATTTTCTGCTACAGGATACACAGAGAAGCAACAACAAACAGTGACATGAAAAAAGGAAGTTTTTTCTGGGTCGGTTTGCTGAGATGGCTTGGAGGACGTGGATAGGATGCGGAGGCGCGCGGACAAGCGCGTCATGAGGATCATGCAAACACAGAGCGTCTGAGACATGCACGGATGTGCAAGCGGTCGTGGTGCAGGGTGGAGCATGATTGCAGTCGAACAAGTTTGGCTGGGTCGGACTAGATAGTCTGACGGGATCGACGCAAGTCGGTTGGTACAGAAGGCGGTGGTGGAATCGGCGACAACTACATAGGAGCGTGATGCTGATGGTGACCGACTTCCGGGGCGTGGAAACACATGGCACAAGCCCGAGCCTTGTGCGGCTTCGACAAGACTATGGTGCGGGGTTGATTCAAGGTGGTGTATACACGAAGCTTGAAGTTGACGGGGCGCGTGGGTGGACTGATCATCTATCATGGAGTCATGTTGAAGGTGGAGCTGGAGTCTGGAAGACTTCACTCAGTGCTGATTGAGGGCTACGGCGTAAGAGCTCAGAGAGTCGAAGCCTATTCAGTGAGAAAAGCGAGTGACATGCAGTTCAAACAGGAGCCCAGTGGTCTGATGGAAGCGTGGAACTCGTCATCGGTCGGTGATGATCGGTGGAACTCTGCAGTGGAGGTTGAGTGGTGTGGGTTTGCGACCCTTGAGACTCGACCGGGACAGCGGAGGCTCGACGCAGTAATAGCGGCGAGGCGTGCGGTATGCACGGGCATGGAGACGGGCCAGGGCTCTGGTGGTCATACATGTGGTGAGACAACTGCGAATTTGACTCAGGATGACTACAAGCAACAGTGAAATTCCTTCAAGTTTCAGATAGACGGTCAAGAAAGGAGCGATGATGTTGAGTTCAGGTAACTCTTATGTGTGACACCCAATATGTGAGTTGTTCACTTTCACGCAGGTCAGTGATCAGTGTGTGATGACGTTGGACTGATGCTCTGGAAGGTGGGAGCGCAAACTAGAGTAACAAGGAACTTATTTTTGCTCGAGTGTTGGCTGTGGTCAAGAAAAGAAGGGACTACAAGTTACAGGTGGAGTCGCATGGAGTCTTTGGAGTAGCAGCGGTACTCATGGGATAAGCTCAAGTCCAATATACATGAAAGTTTGACGCATGGACAAATCCAGGGTGGTGGAGTATATTCGCCAAGGTGGAGTTTGTTGGAGTTGTGTCGAATATAGTGTACAAGGTAGGTTACAGTTGAACTTGTAGTTGTATCGTGTTTACATAGGATGTGGAGTCGTGTCCTAGTAGGACACTTGTATCCTAGGCCTCTCTTATATAGCGAGGGTAGACACACGATGTAACCTATGCCAACATAATAGCACAGGCGCGCAAGGGGGAGCCGGCGGCATGTGCCGGCGCCCGGGTGGCCGGTGTGCGGTATTGTGACGGTGTCACGGGGAGGAGCGCCCGTAGTCAGGCCCCGGGGATGTAGCCATATCGGTGAACCTCGTTAACAAATCTCGGTGTCGTGCTCGTGTGATTGTTTAGTCCTCGGATGATCGACAGAGTGCCTCAGATTTATTCTAACAAGTGGTATCATGAGCAAGGTTCAAAGGAGGCCGCAGTTGTTGATTTGGAGGAAGGATCGGGTCTGAGATGCAGCCGGCAACAGCGTGGTTCTTAGCGAGATCGAGAAAAACCAAGATCGGAGACAGACGTGTGTGCGTGTGGCGGCAGGCGAAAGCATCGGCGGCAGCACGAGACGTGCGGCGATCGATCAGGCTGATCGATCGGGCGAGCGTACATACGCGAAATTCCTGGCAAGCTCGGATTGAGCAGGCGTCGTGTCGTGGTGTTCCAGGTTGGACTCGGTCTCGACGAGATCGATACAGTGATCAAAGGAACGTGGAGACATGGTGGCCCAGTCCAAGGCATGCATGGGTGGCAGACGGAGCTCATGGGCTGGCGCGTGTGCACACTAAAGCCCACGCGGTGGCACACGTGTGCGCTGGAAGCCCTGGATCAGTTGCACTGCTTGATTGTCGTGTGTATGGCTGCGGGTTGCTTGAAGCTGAGTCACGGAAAGAGCATACGAAGTAACGAAGGCACCTGATGAGTTTTATTTGGAAAAAAAGGAAGCAACCGGAATCACCTGTGTGTATAAGAGCAGTTTTGGTTGGATCAAGTTCGATCTATTTTCTGCTACAGGATACACAGAGAAGCAACAACAAACAGTGACATGAAAAAAGGAAGTTTTTTCTGGGTCGGTTTGCTGAGATGGCTTGGAGCACGTGGATAGGATGCGGAGGCGCGCGGACAAGCGCGTCATGAGGATCATGCAAACACAGAGCGTCTGAGACATGCACGGATGTGCAAGCGATCGTGGTGTAGGGTGGAGCATGATTGCAGTCGAACAAGTTTGGCTGGGTCGGACTAGATAGTCTGACGGGATCGACGCAAGTCGGTTGGTACAGGCGGTGGTGGAATCGGCGACGACGACATAGGAGCGTGATGCTGATGGTGACCGACTTCCGGGGCGTGGAAACACGTGGCACAAGCCCGAGCCTTGTGCGGCTTCGACAAGACTATGGTGCGGGGTTGATTCAAGGTGGTGTATACACGGAGCTTGAAGTTGACGGGGCGCGTGGGTGGACTGATCATCTATCATGGACTCATGTTGAAGGTGGAGCTGGAGTCTGGAAGACTTCACTCGGTGCTGATTGAGGGGCTACGGCGTAAGATCTCAGAGAGTCGAAGCCTATTCAGTGAGAAAAGCGAGTGACATGCAGTTCAGACTGGAGCCCAGTGGTCTGATGGAAGCGTGGAACTCGTCATCGGTCGGTGATGATCGGTGGAACTCTGCAGTGGAGGTTGAGTGGTGTGGGTTTGCGACCCTTGAGACTCGACCGGGACAGCGGAGGCTCGACGCAGTAATAGCGGCGAGGCGTGCGGTATGCACGGGCATGGAGACGGGCCAGGGCTCTGGTGGTCATACATGTGGTGAGACAACTGCGAATTTGACTCGGGATGACTACAAGCAACGGTGAAATTCCTTCAAGTTTCAGATAAACGGTCAAGAAAGGAGCGATGATGTTGAGTTCAGGTAACTCTTATGTGTGACACCCAATATGTGAGTTGTTCACTTTCACGCAGGTCAGTGATCAGTGTGTGATGACGTTGGACTGATGCTCTAGAAGTTGGGAGTGCAAACTAGAGTAATAAGGAACTTATTTTTGCTCGAGTGTTGGCTGTGGTCAAGAAAAGAAGGGACTACAAGTTACAGGTGGAGTCGCATGGAGTCTTTGGAGTAGCAGCGGTACTCATGGGATAAGCTCAAGTCCAATATACATGAAAGTTTGACGCATGGACAAATCCAGGGTGGTGGAGTATATTCGCCAAGGTGGAGTTTGTTGGAGTTGTGTCGAATATAGTGTACAAGGTAGGTTACAGTTGAACTTGTAGTTGTATCGTGTTTACATAGGATGTGGAGTCGTGTCCTAGTAGGACACTTGTATCCTAGGCCTCTCTTATATAGCGAGGGTAGACACACGATGTAACCTATGCCAACATAATAGCACAGGCGCGCAAGGGGGAGCCGGCGGCATGTGCCGGCGCCCGGGTGGCCGGTGTGCGGTATTGTGACGGTGTCACGGGGAGGAGCGCCCGTAGTCAGGCCCCGGGGATGTAGCCATATCGGTGAACCTCGTTAACAAATCTCGGTGTCGTGCTCGTGTGATTGATTAGTCCTCGGATGATCGACAGAGTGCCTCAGATTTATTCTAACAAGTGGTATCATGAGCAAGGTTCAAAGGAGGCCGCAGTTGTTGATTTGGAGGAAGGATCGGGTCTGAGATGCAGCCGGCAACGGCGTGGTTCTTAGCGAGATCGAGAAAAACCAAGATCGGAGACAGACGTGTGTGCGTGTGGCGGCAGGCGAAAGCATCGGCGGCAGCACGAGACGTGCGGCGATCGATCAGGCTGATCGATCGGGCGAGCGTACATACGCGAAATTCCTGGTGAGCTCAGATTGAGCAGGCGTCGTGTCGTGGTGTTCTAGGTTGGACTCAGTCTCGACGAGATCGATACAGTGATCAAAGGAACGTGGAGACATGGCGGCCCAGTCCGAGGCATGCATGGGTGGCAGACGCAGCTCATGGGCTGGCGCGTGTGCACACTAAAGCCCACGCGGTGGCACACGTGTGCGCTGGAAGCCCTGGATCAGTTGCACTGCTTGATTGTCGTGTGTATGGTTGCGGGTTGCTTGAAGCTGAGTCACGGAAAGAGCATACGAAGTAATGAAGGCACCTGATGAGTTTTGTTTGGAAAAAAGGAAGCAACCGGAATCACGTGTGTGTATAAGAGCAGTTTTGGTTGGATCAAGTTCGATCTATTTTCTGCTACAGGATACATAGAGAAGCAACAACAAACAGTGACATGAAAAAAGGAAGTTTTTTCTGGGTCGGTTTGCTGAGATGGCTTGGAGCACGTGGATAGGATGCGGAGGCGCGCGGACAAGTGCGTCATGAGGATCATGCAAACACAGAGCGTCTGAGACATGCACGGATGTGCAAGTGGTCGTGGTGCAGGGTGGAGCATGATTGCAGTCGAACAAGTTTGGCTGGGTCGGACTAGATAGTCTGACGGGATCGACGCAAGTCGGTTGGTACAGGCGGTGGTGGAATCGGCGACGACGACATAGGAGCGTGATGCTGATGGTGACCGACTTCTGGGGCGTGGAAACACGTGGCACAAGCCCGAGCCTTGTGCGGCTTCGACAAGACTATGGTGCGGGGTTGATTCAAGGTGGTGTATACACGGAGCTTGAAGTTGACGGGGTGCGTGGGTGGACTGATCATCTATCATGGAGTCATGGTGAAGGTGGAGCTGGAGTCTGGAAGACTTCACTCGGTGCTGATTGAGGGGCTACGGCGTAAGAGCTCAGAGAGTCGAAGCCTATTCAGTGAGAAAAGCGAGTGACATGCAGTTCAGACTGGAGCCCAGTGGTCTGATGGAAGCGTGGAACTCGTCATCGGTCGGTGATGATCGGTGGAACTCTGCAGTGGAGGTTGAGTGGTGTGGGTTTGCGACCCTTGAGACTCGACCGGGACAGCGGAGGCTCGACGCAGTAATAGCGGCGAGGCGTGCGGTATGCACGGGCATGGAGACGGGCCAGGGCTCTAGTGGTCATACATGTGGTGAGACAACTGCGAATTTGACTCGGGATGACTACAAGCAACGGTGAAATTCCTTCAAGTTTCAGATAGACGGTCAAGAAAGGAGCGATGATGTTGAGTTCAGGTAACTCTTATGTGTGACACCCAATATGTGAGTTGTTCACTTTCACGCAGGTCAGTGATCAGTGTGTGATGACGTTGGACTGATGCTCTGGAAGTTGGGAGCGCAAACTAGAGTAACAAGGAACTTATTTTTGCTCGAGTGTTGGCTGTGGTCAAGAAAAGAAGGGACTACAAGTTACAGGTGGAGTCGCATGGAGTCTTTGGAGTAGCAGCGGTACTCATGGGATAAGCTCAAGTCCAATGTACATGAAAGTTTGACGCATGGACAAATCCAGGGTGGTGGAGTATATTCGCCAAGGTGGAGTTTGTTGGAGTTGTGTCGAATATAGTGTACAAGGTAGGTTACAGTTGAACTTGTAGTTGTATCGTGTTTACATAGGATGTGGAGTCGTGTCCTAGTAGGACACTTGTATCCTAGGCCTCTCTTATATAGCGAGGGTAGACACACGATGTAACCTATGCCAACATAATAGCACAGGCGCGCAAGGGGGAGCCGGCGGCATGTGCCGGCGCCCGGGTGGCCGGTGTGCGGTATTGTGACGGTGTCACGGGGAGGAGCGCCCGTAGTCAGGCCCCGGGGATGTAGCCATATCGGTGAACCTCGTTAACAAATCTCGGTGTCGTGCTCGTGTGATTGTTTAGTCCTCGGATGATCGACAGAGTGCCTCAGATTTATTCTAACAAGTGGTATCATGAGCAAGGTTCAAAGGAGGCCGCAGTTGTTGATTTGGAGGAAGGATCGGGTCTGAGATGCAGCCGGCAACGGCGTGGTTCTTAGCGAGATCGAGAAAAACCAAGATCGGAGACAAACGTGTGTGCGTGTGGCGGCAGGCGAAAGCATCGGCGGCAGCACGAGACGTGCGGCGATCGATCAGGCTGATCGATCGGGCGAGCGTACATACGCGAAATTCCTGGCGAGCTCGGATTGAGCAGGCGTCGTGTCGTGGTGTTCCAGGTTGGACTCGGTCTCGACGAGATCGATACAGTGATCAAAGGAACGTGGAGACATGGCGGCCCAGTCCGAGGCATGCATGGGTGGCAGACGCAGCTCATGGGCCGGCGCGTGTGCACACTAAAGCCCACGCGGTGGCACACGTGTGCGCTGGAAGCCCTGGATCAGTTGCACTTCTTGATTGTCGTGTGTATGGCTGCGGGTTGCTTGAAGCTGAGTCACGGAAAGAGCATACGAAGTAACGAAGGCACCTGATGAGTTTTGTTTGGAAAAAAAGGAAGCAACTGGAATCACGTGTGTGTATAAGAGCAGTTTTGGTTGGATCAAGTCCGATCTATTTTCTGCTACAGGATACACAGAGAAGCAACAACAAACAGTGACATGAAAAAAGAAAGTTTTTTCTGGGTCGGTTTGCTGAGATGGCTTGGAGCACGTGGATAGGATGCGGAGGCGCGCGGACAAGCGCGTCATGAGGATCATGCAAACACAGAGCGTCTGAGACATGCATGGATGTGCAAGCGGTCGTGGTGCAGGGTGGAGCATGATTGCAGTCGAACAAGTTTGGCTGGGTCGGACTAGATAGTCTGACGGGATCGACGCAAGTCGGTTGGTATAGAAGGCGGTGGTGGAATCGGCGACGACGACATAGGAGAGTGATGCTGATGGTGACCGACTTCTGGGGCGTGGAAACACGTGGCACAAGCCCGAGCCTTGTGCGGCTTCGACAATACTATGGTGCGGGGTTGATTCAAGGTAGTGTATACACGGAGCTTGAAGTTGACGGGGCGCGTGGGTGGACTGATCATCTATCATGGAGTCATGTTGAAGGTGGAGCTGGAGTCTGGAAGACTTCACTCAGTGCTGATTGAGGGGCTACGGCGTAAGAGCTCAGAGAGTCGAAGCCTATTCAGTGAGAAAAGCGAGTGACATGCAGTTCAGACTGGAGCCCAGTGGTCTGATGGAAGCGTGGAACTCGTCATCGGTCGGTGATGATCGGTGGAACTCTGCAGTGGAGGTTGAGTGGTGTGGGTTTGCGACCCTTGAGACTCGACCGGGACAGCGGAGGCTCGACGCAGTAATAGCGGCGAGGCGTGCGGTATGCACGGGCATGGAGACGGGCCAGGGCTCTGGTGGTCATACATGTGGTGAGACAACTGCGAATTTGACTCGGGATGACTACAAGCAACGGTGAAATTCCTTCAAGTTTCAGATAGACGGTCAAGAAAGGAGCGATGATGTTGAGTTCAGGTAACTCTTATGTGTGACACCCAATATGTGAGTTGTTCACTTTCACGCAGGTCAGTGATCAGTGTGTGATGACGTTGGACTGATGCTCTGGAAGTTGGGAGCGCAAACTAGAGTAACAAGGAACTTATTTTTGCTCGAGTGTTGGCTGTGGTCAAGAAAAGAAGGGACTACAAGTTACAGGTGGAGTCGCATGGAGTCTTTGGAGTAGCAGCGGTACTCATGGGATAAGCTCAAGTCCAATATACATGAAAGTTTGACGCATGGACAAATCCAGGGTGGTGGAGTATATTCGCCAAGGTGGAGTTTGTTGGAGTTGTGTCGAATATAGTGTACAAGGTAGGTTACAGTTGAACTTGTAGTTGTATCGTGTTTACATAGGATGTGGAGTCGTGTCCTAGTAGGACACTTGTATCCTAGGCCTCTCTTATATAGCGAGGGTAGACACACGATGTAACCTATGCCAACATAATAGCACAGGCGCGCAAGGGGGAGCCGGCGGCATGTGCCGGCGCCCGGGTGGCCGGTGTGCGGTATTGTGACGGTGTCACGGGGAGGAGCGCCCGTAGTCAGGCCCCGGGGATGTAGCCATATCGGTGAACCTCGTTAACAAATCTCGGTGTCGTGCTCGTGTGATTGTTTAGTCCTCGGATGATCGACAGAGTGCCTCAGATTTATTCTAACAAGTGGTATCATGAGCAAGGTTCAAAGGAGGCCGCAGTTGTTGATTTGGAGGAAGGATCGGGTCTGAGATGCAGCCGGCAACGGCGTGGTTCTTAGCGAGATCGAGAAAAACCAAGATCGGAGACAGACGTGTGTGCGTGTGGCGGCAGGCGAAAGCATCGGCGGCAGCACGAGACGTGCGGCGATCGATCAGGCTGATCGATCGGGCGAGCGTACATACGCGAAATTCCTGGCGAGCTCGGATTGAGCAGGCGTCGTGTCGTGGTGTTCCAGGTTGGACTCGGTCTCGACGAGATCGATACAGTGATCAAAGGAACGTGGAGACATGGCGGCCCAGTCCGAGGCATGCATGGGTGGCAGACGCAGCTCATGGGCTGGCGCGTGTGCACACTAAAGCCCACGCGGTGGCACACGTGTGCGCTGGAAGCCCTGGATCAGTTGCACTGCTTGATTGTCGTGTGTATGGCTGCGGGTTGCTTGAAGCTGAGTCACGGAAAGAGCATACGAAGTAACGAAGGCACCTGATGAGTTTTGTTTGGAAAAAAAGGAAGCAACCGGAATCACGTGTGTGTATAAGAGCAGTTTTGGTTGGATCAAGTTCGATCTATTTTCTGCTACAGGATACATAGAGAAGCAACAACAAACAGTGACATGAAAAAAGGAAGTTTTTTCTGGGTCGGTTTGCTGAGATGGCTTGGAGCACGTGGATAGGATGCGGAGGTGCGCGGAGAAGCGCGTCATGAGGATCATGCAAACACAGAGCGTCTGAGACATGCACCGGATGTGCAAGCGGTCGTGGTGCAGGGTGGAGCATGATTGCAGTCGAACAAGTTTGGCTGGGTCGGACTAGATAGTCTGACGGGATCGACGCAAGTCGGTTGGTACAGGCGGTGGTGGAATCGGCGACGACGACATAGGAGCGTGATGCTGATGGTGACCGACTTCTGGGGCGTGGAAACACGTGACACAAGCCCGAGCCTTGTGCGGCTTCGACAAGACTATGGTGCGGGGTTGATTCAAGGTGGTGTATACACGGAGCTTGAAGTTGACGGGGCGCGTGGGTGGACTGATCATCTATCATGGAGTCATGTTGAAGGTGGAGCTGGAGTCTGGAAGACTTCACTCGGTGCTGATTGAGGGGCTACGACGTAAGAGCTCAGAGAGTCGAAGCCTATTCAGTGAGAAAAGCGAGTGACATGCAGTTCAGACTGGAGCCCAGTGGTCTGATGGAAGTGTGGAACTCGTCATCGGTCGGTGATGATCGGTGGAACCCTGCAATGGAGGTTGAGTGGTGTGGGTTTGCGACCCTTGAGACTCGACCGGGACAGCGGAGGCTCGACGCAGTAATAGCGGCGAGGCGTGCGGTATGCACGGGCATGGAGACGGGCCAGGGCTCTGGTGGTCATACATGTGGTGAGACAACTGCGAATTTGACTCGGGATGACTACAAGCAACGGTGAAATTCCTTCAAGTTTCAGATAGACGGTCAAGAAAGGAGCGATGATGTTGAGTTCAGGTAACTCTTATGTGTGACACCCAATATGTGAGTTGTTCACTTTCACGCAGGTCAGTGATCAGTGTGTGATGACGTTGGACTGATGCTCTGGAAGTTGGGAGCGCAAACTAGAGTAACAAGGAACTTATTTTTGCTCGAGTGTTGGCTGTGGTCAAGAAAAGAAGGGACTACAAGTTACAGGTGGAGTCGCATGGAGTCTTTGGAGTAGCAGCGGTACTCATGGGATAAGCTCAAGTCCAATATACATGAAAGTTTGACGCATGGACAAATCCAGGGTGGTGGAGTATATTCGCCAAGGTGGAGTTTGTTGGAGTTGTGTCGAATATAGTGTACAAGGTAGGTTACAGTTGAACTTGTAGTTGTATCGTGTTTACATAGGATGTGGAGTCGTGTCCTAGTAGGACACTTGTATCCTAGGCCTCTCTTATATAGCGAGGGTAGACACACGATGTAACCTATGCCAACATAATAGCACAGGCGCGCAAGGGGGAGCCGGCGGCATGTGCCGGCGCCCGGGTGGCCGGTGTGCGGTATTGTGACGGTGTCACGGGGAGGAGCGCCCGTAGTCAGGCCCCGGGGATGTAGCCATATCGGTGAACCTCGTTAACAAATCTCGGTGTCGTGCTCGTGTGATTGTTTAGTCCTCGGATGATCGACAGAGTGCCTCAGATTTATTCTAACAAGTGGTATCATGAGCAAGGTTCAAAGGAGGCCGCAGTTGTTGATTTGGAGGAAGGATCGGGTCTGAGATGCAGCCGGCAACGGCGTGGTTCTTAGCGAGATCGAGAAAAACCAAGATCGGAGACAGACGTGTGTGCGTGTGGCGGCAGGCGAAAGCATCGGCGGCAGCACGAGACGTGCGGCGATCGATCAGGCTGATCGATCGGGCGAGCGTACATACGCGAAATTCCTGGCGAGCTCGGATTGAGCAGGCGTCGTGTCATGGTGTTCCAGGTTGGACTCGGTCTCGACGAGATCGATACAGTGATCAAAGGAACGTGGAGACATGGCGGCCCAGTCCGAGGCATGCATGGGTGGCAGACGCAGCTCATGGGCTGGCGCGTGTGCACACTAAAGCCCACGCGGTGGCACACGTGTGCGCTGGAAGCCCTGGATCAGTTGCACTGCTTGATTGTCGTGTGTATGGCTGCGGGTTGCTTGAAGCTGAGTCACGGAAAGAGCATACGAAGTAACGAAGGCACCTGATGAGTTTTGTTTGGAAAAAAAGGAAGCAACTGGAATCACGTGAGTGTATAAGAGCAGTTTTGGTTGGATCAAGTTCGATCTATTTTCTGCTACAGGATACACAGAGAAGCAACAACAAACAGTGACATGAAAAAAGGAAGTTTTTTCTGGGTCGGTTTGCTGAGATGGCTTGGAGCACGTGGATAGGATGCGGAGGTGCGCGGAGAAGCGCGTCATGAGGATCATGCAAACACAGAGCGTCTGAGACATGCACGGATGTGCAAGCGGTCGTGGTGCAGGGTGGAGCATGATTGCAGTCGAACAAGTTTGGCTGGGTCGGACTAGATAGTCTGACGGGATCGACGCAAGTCGGTTGGTACAGAAGGCGGTGGTGGAATCGGCGACGACGACATAGGAGCGTGATGCTGATGGTGACCGACTTCTGGGGCGTGGAAACACGTGACACAAGCCCGAGCCTTGTGCGGCTTCGACAAGACTATGGTGCGGGGTTGATTCAAGGTGGTGTATACACGGAGCTTGAAGTTGACGGGGCGCGTGGGTGGACTGATCATCTATCATGGAGTCATGTTGAAGGTGGAGCTGGAGTCTGGAAGACTTCACTCGGTGCTGATTGAGGGGCTACGGCGTAAGAGCTCAGAGAGTCGAAGCCTATTCAGTGAGAAAAGCGAGTGACATGCAGTTCAGACTGGAGCCCAGTGGTCTGATGGAAGTGTGGAACTCGTCATCGGTCGGTGATGATCGGTGGAACCCTGCAATGGAGGTTGAGTGGTGTGGGTTTGCGACCCTTGAGACTCGACCGGGACAGCGGAGGCTCGACGCAGTAATAGCGGCGAGGCGTGCGGTATGCACGGGCATGGAGACGGGCCAGGGCTCTGGTGGTCATACATGTGGTGAGACAACTGCGAATTTGACTCGGGATGACTACAAGCAACGGTGAAATTCCTTCAAGTTTCAGATAGACGGTCAAGAAAGGAGCGACGATGTTGAGTTCAGGTAACTCTTATGTGTGACACCCAATATGTGAGTTGTTCACTTTCACGCAGGTCAGTGATCAGTGTGTGATGATGTTGGACTGATGCTCTGGAAGTTGGGAGCGCAAACTAGAGTAACAAGGAACTTATTTTTGCTCGAGTGTTGGCTGTGGTCAAGAAAAGAAGGGACTACAAGTTACAGGTGGAGTCGCATGGAGTCTTTGGAGTAGCAGCGGTACTCATGGGATAAGCTCAAGTCCAATATACATGAAAGTTTGACGCATGGACAAATCCAGGGTGGTGGAGTATATTCGCCAAGGTGGAGTTTGTTGGAGTTGTGTCGAATATAGTGTACAAGGTAGGTTACAGTTGAACTTGTAGTTGTATCGTGTTTACATAGGATGTGGAGCCGTGTCCTAGTAGGACACTTGTATCCTAGGCCTCTCTTATATAGCGAGAGTAGACACACGATGTAACCTATGCCAACATAATAGCACAGGCGCGCAAGGGGGAGCCGGCGGCATGTGCCGGCGCCCGGGTGGCCGGTGTGCGGTATTGTGACGGTGTCACGGGGAGGAGCGCCCGTAGTCAGGCCCCGGGGATGTAGCCATATCGGTGAACCTCGTTAACAAATCTCGGTGTCGTGCTCGTGTGATTGTTTAGTCCTCGGATGATCGACAGAGTGCCTCAGATTTATTCTAACAAGTGGTATCATGAGCAAGGTTCAAAGGAGGCCGCAGTTGTTGATTTGGAGGAAGGATCGGGTCTGAGATGCAGCCGGCAACGGCGTGGTTCTTAGCGAGATCGAGAAAAACCAAGATCGGAGACAGACGTGTGTGCGTGTGGCGGCAGGCGAAAGCATCGGCGGCAGCACGAGACGTGCGGCGATCGATCAGGCTGATCGATCGGGCGAGCGTACATACGCGAAATTCCTGGCGAGCTCGGATTGAGCAGGCGTCGTGTCGTGGTGTTCCAGGTTGGACTCGGTCTCGACGAGATCGATACAGTGATCAAAGGAACGTGGAGACATGGCGGCCCAGTCCGAGGCATGCATGGGTGGCAGACGCAGCTCATGGGCTGGCGCGTGTGCACACTAAAGCCCACGCGGTGGCACACGTGTGCGCTGGAAGCCCTAGATCAGTTGCACTGCTTGATTGTCGTGTGTATGGCTGCGGGTTGCTTGACGCTGAGTCACAGAAAGAGCATACGAAGTAATGAAGGCACCTGATGAGTTTTGTTTGGAAAAAAAGGAAGCAACTGGAATCACGTGTGTGTATAAGAGCAGTTTTGGTTGGATCAAGTTCGATCTATTTTCTGCTACAGGATACACAGAGAAGGAACAACAAACAGTGACATGAAAAAAGGAAGTTTTTTCTGGGTCGGTTTGCTGAGATGGCTTGGAGCACGTGGATAGGATGCGGAGGTGCGCGGAGAAGCGCGTCATGAGGATCATGCAAACACAGAGCGTCTGAGACATGCACGGATGTGCAAGCGGTCGTGGTGCAGGGTGGAGCATGATTGCAGTCGAACAATTTGGCTGGGTCGGACTAGATAGTCTGACGGGATCGACGCAAGTCGGTTGGTACAGAAGGCGCTGGTGGAATCGGCGACGACGACATAGGAGCGTGATGCTGATGGTGACCGACTTCTGGGGCGTGGAAACACGTGACACAAGCCCGAGCCTTGTGCGGCTTCGACAAGACTATGGTGCGGGGTTGATTCAAGGTGGTGTATACACGGAGCTTGAAGTTGACGGGGCGCGTGGGTGGACTGATCATCTATCATGGAGTCATGTTGAAGGTGGAGCTGGAGTCTGGAAGACTTCACTCGGTGCTGATTGAGGGGCTACGGCGTAAGAGCTCAGAGAGTCGAAGCTTATTCAGTGAGAAAAGCGAGTGACATGCAGTTCAGACTGGAGCCTAGTGGTCTGATGGAAGTGTGGAACTCGTCATCGGTCGGTGATGATCGGTGGAACTCTGCAGTGGAGGTTGAGTGGTGTGGGTTTGCGACCCTTGAGACTCGACCGGGACAGCGGAGGCTCGACGCAGTAATAGCGGCGAGGCGTGCGGTATGCACGGGCATGGAGACGGGCCAGGGCTCTGGTGGTCATACATGTGGTGAGACAACTGCGAATTTGACTCGGGATGACTACAAGCAACGGTGAAATTCCTTCAAGTTTCAGATAGACGGTCAAGAAAGGAGTGATGATGTTGAGTTCAGGTAACTCTTATGTGTGACACCCAATATGTGAGTTGTTCACTTTCACGCACGTCAGTGATCAGTGTGTGATGACGTTGGACTGATGCTCTGGAAGTTGGGAGCGCAAACTAGAGTAACAAGGAACTTATTTTTGCTCGAGTGTTGGCTGTGGTCAAGAAAAGAAGGGACTACAAGTTACAGGTGGAGTCGCATGGAGTCTTTGGAGTAGCAGCGGTACTCATGGGATAAGCTCAAGTCCAATATACATGAAAGTTTGACGCATGGACAAATCCAGGGTGGTGGAGTATATTCGCCAAGGTGGAGTTTGTTGGAGTTGTGTCGAATATAGTGTACAAGGTAGGTTACAGTTGAACTTGTAGTTGTATCGTGTTTACATAGGATGTGGAGTCGTGTCCTAGTAGGACACTTGTATCCTAGGCCTCTCTTATATAGCGAGGGTAGACACACGATGTAACCTATGCCAACATAATAGCACAGGCGCGCAAGGGGGAACCGGCGGCATGTGCCGGCGCCCGGGTGGCCGGTGTGCGGTATTGTGACGCTGTCACGGGGAGGAGCGCCCGTAGTCAGGCCCCGGGGATGTAGCCATATCGGTGAACCTCGTTAACAAATCTCGGTGTCGTGCTCGTGTGATTGTTTAGTCCTCGGATGATCGACAGAGTGCCTCAGATTTATTCTAACAGGTTGAACCAATTCTAGTCTCTATCTTATATTAAAGAATGGATTGTTTCACCACAAAATATCGTTTACGGTGGATCCACAGGCTTTTTCGTCCATCGGACGTTTTCTTTTTTGCTCCCTAATTCGTTTCCGCCAAAAAATCAGACAGACGCAAAAATAATACTGCACCACGATGATTCAAACCCAAGAGCTCACACAACAAGCTTAGAACGCTAACCAGTGGAGTAATGATAGCCTGGTGTTTAAGTATCGCGCACTTGACCATATGTACGTATCCTCCTCTCAGTTAGAAAAAAGAACATACGCATCTACACGTGCATGTATCGTGCAATCAATCAACCTCAGCTGAAGCTTAAAAAACCAACCCTAAAAAATAACTTCAAAAAACATGCAAAAAAAAATTTAAAGCTAAAAAAAGAGCCCCAACTAAAAAACATGTGCGCATATGCTTGCAGTAAAACACACACACACACATCTGTGTTGGACGAGCACAACTGCCATGCATGACGTCAGCTTTCGGAAGATCAATCGGCCACCATGCTCCACGCATCATCATGTGCCCAATTCAAACAATATTTTTTTCATCTCTACCATATTACAAGTAATATGTGCACATAAACATGTATAACCGATCTACTCAAACCAAACATTAGTCTTTAATCGAATGTCTTTCTAATAAAGTTAGAAAAAAGATTGGTTTTCACGTGTAGGGTGGACGATTGTTTCTCCAATTTTTTTGTCATCGTTTTGCTTTGGTACGTCCTTTTTATTCCGTTTCGTCTGGTCGTTACCGGTCTCCTATGGTTTTTGTTTCGTTTGGTACCTTCGTTACAGGCCCTTAAAAAAATTTAGCATGCGTAGAGGATTCGAACCATGGTTGCGAGGACTCACGAACCAACTCATCCAACCAAGGATCATGTAGAAAGACAGGGAGCTTAGACCGTCTCACCATAGGTGGAATTCATTTACGCTTCGAAAACCTCCATCATGTACTATTCCTTTCTTCAAACCTCCTCCCTGTATGTACGCTGCGGATCACACTTGCGGGCATGGTGCGCCAAGGGCTGGAACTCCAGTGGAAGGAGCGGGAGACACTAGTAGAAAAACACCAATTAGTCCCGGTTCGTAAGGGCCTTTAGTCCCGGTTCATGAACCGGGACTAATGGGTCGTTACAAATACCCCCACCCATTAGTCCCGGTTCAAACACGAACCGGGACAGATGTGCCTCCACATGGCCTGGCCGCCGAGCCCAGTCAGGGGGGCCTTTGGTCCCGGTTGATGGCACCAACCGGGACCAAAAGTTCATGTTTTTTTTTACAAAAGTGACTGCTTTAGGGGTTTTGGGGGTTATTTTTAGGTTGTTATTAGCTAGCTAATAGAGAGAAGTGTCCTCTCTTATATCTTCGTCCTTGGTTTATCAACGCTGCTGCTATGTTCATTTCAGCCGCTGATATAACATGCTCATGCATTCTCGCATCATACATCATCATATATAATAACAAGTCCTACTAATCATGCATCATCATACAACTTCTACTAGCTCGTTATTAATAATAAGTCATACGATCATCATCCTCATAGTCATCGAACCCAACCCTACGTAATTGTTCTTAGCACATGATCATTAGTATCAGGTAGGACCTAAACACCCTTAAGGTAAAATAGCATAAAACAATATAGACCCTAACTCTCCATTATGAAGAATGGCGATCATCCTGTCTCCAATTCTTGCCCTTCGCTGCCTTTTGCTTCCAAAAAGCTCCTTACGACTGTCCATACATTTTTTCCATTCTTTGATTATTATGTCTCCACTTCTTTGAGAAACCCGGTATGGAAAGTTGAGATTCGTAGGACGACCTGGTTGTATGTTCAAAACATGAAGGCTACTATGCGTATAGATCAGATGAGGCACACAATCATTCAGGATTATTTGTTGAAAAACATAGTAATAACTTTGTAGTTAGCAATGATGTACTAGTTTCAGAAGTGTGCAAAAAGATGCACGGATGTTGTAATAGTAAAAAATAATCTTACCAGGGTATCTCCATGGTAGTTACCGTAGTTCAACACGTGCACTAGTGGCACGTATTGACCATAATGTTGAGGAGTTTGATTGTAGATATTGTAATTCTCAAGATCAGTACAAAATGGGACCAGATGATTTTTCTCCTGATAAGTTAATTCGGAGCCTTCGGTGTAGTAGGTTCTGTCTACCATCTTCCGCACATTCTTTGAAGAATGAAAATAAGCTGTCAATGGAGATAAGTTGTCAACTATTTTGAAATAAACAATATAAATTACTTAATAACTATGTTAAGCTCACATGTGGGAAGAATTGGAGGTGTATCCACAAGGACCCAAATCGAAGGTCTCTCTTGCTCGATTGTAGGATCACCAAGATCCATGGTGACAAGCATACCCTCATCAAGACCATACATCTTGCAAAGTGCTTCCCAATTTTTACAACCAAATTGGGTTACACTCTGAGCATTGTACAGCTTTACTTAAAAATCCACACCATGATGGGTACTTAGGATAATTTTTTTGGTTTCAAAACTTTCATGGTCTTCAAAACCCATCCTCTCCAAGACATAGCGTCTTGCAAAGCATGGGATAAGCTAGTCGAATTGGAAAAGATGAAAAATATTGTCATGATTAAAATAGTCGAATTGTCATGATTAAATTAAATAGTTGAAGTCATGAAAAATATCGTCGGTTGCGTACCGTATGAACATCGAAGGTCTCCTCGAGCTTAATGCTGAAGCGACGATCTTCGTCCAGATCAATGAACCTGTCACTGATACCTCGGTCGTCGTGGCACCATTCGCACTCCCCCGGGCGGTTTTCATCGTCTGAGTACGACATTTCCGGCCTATGTTCATAATTCAAATATTAAACTAGATTATTAATCACGGGTTGACTATCGGTGATGTACGTAGCTCCTCCTTTCATTCCCGAGTGCATTATTACACCAAATTGTCTAGCACACGGGAATGAAGGAGAACTTATCCAATATGAGCATTCAATAAGCAAAACCAAATCATAAAATAAGCAAAACCAAATCATAAAATAAAGTAGTATTCAAATTAGTATGCATTCAATAATTATAAGCAAAAGTACATCATCTCTTGGTGTCCGTACATCATCAAATATTATCACTCATATAGCATCACTAATACAACTAGAACCGTAGCGCCCGACGGGTATCGACGCGGGCGGTGGACACCCAAAGATAGGGAACCATCACAGGATCATAGCTCCAGTGAGATCCCTGAAGAACCTGCCAGGTATTGTCGAACCTGCCCTCCAATGCAACCATGTAGCGACGGACGTGCTCGTCCTCCTCGCTGACACGGTGACGTACCACCTCCGTGGTGTCCCGAAGCCTCGGCACCGTCACTGGCCCACGCGACCGCCACCAAACAAGCAAGCCTCCACCGCCGAGTCGACGACGACGAGGATGCGGGATAGGCATCGCCGACGTCAATGCAGGAACTACTTCTATATATAGTTAAATAAAGTAGTTTTATTAATTAAATCAACTATCTAGTTCAACTATTAATTAAGCATTACTATAAATAGATAAAGTACTACTTACTAAAAACAAACTACTTCTATATATAGTAAAATAAATTAGTTTATTAAATCAACTAGCTAGTTCAACTATATATATATGAAGTACTTATTAAAAATATGAACTACATATTAATTACACAATCTAAATTACACAATATGAACTACATATCTAAATTACACCACATCTAATCTAACAAAAAGATCTACACATGTAATCTAACAAAAAAAATCTAGTAACAGAAAAAAAATCTAACATAACATGAACAAATTAATTACACAATCTAAATTACACAATATGAACTACATATCTAAATTACTACAAATCTAATCTAACAAAAAATCTATGAACTATACAAAAAAATCTAAAATAAACTAACAAAAATAAAAGAAAGTTGCTCACGGCCGGCGACGGCGACGGCGAGGTGCAGCAGGGCGGGCGGCGACGGCGAGGTGCATCAGGGCGGGCGGCGACGTACGACGTCGGGGCGGCAGGGCGGGCGGCGACGGCAGCGGGGCGGGGCGGCGACGTACGGCGTCGGGGCGGCAGGGCGGGCGGCGACGGCAGCGGGGCGGGGCGGCGACGTACGGCGTCGGGGCGGCAGGGCGGGCGGCGATGGCGTCGGGGTGGGGCGGCGAGATGGCGGCAGGGGACGGCGCACGGCGTCGGGAGAGATCGAAGTCGGGGCGGGGCGGCAGTGCTACTTATATAGCAAAGGCTTTGGTCCCGGTTGGTGCCACAAACCGGGACCAATGCCCCTCTTTTGTCCCGGTTTGAGCCACCAACCGGGACCAAAGCCCTCTTTTCGGCAGCCCAAAGGGCGGAAAACGAAGACCTTTGGTCCCGGTTGGTGGCTCGAACCGGGACAAAAGAGGGGCATTGGTCCCAATTGGTGCCACCAACCGTTGCCAAAGAGGGGTAGCTTCAAGCCTTGAGGAATATGGTAGACTGCACAGAGCTATGTGCAGTGCAGTTGACTCTATTCCGAAAGGCTTGAAGCAAATTAACGAGCATTGCGCCTCTTTTTTATTTTTAATGACTTATTACAACTCAGAAATAAAAACAAAAAAAATAAATATAGCAGAAAAGAAAAGAAAAATATATAAAAAATTACTCAGAAATAAATAGAAGCAAAAATAGTTATGATTAACTTTACTAAAAAAATGAGCATAGATGCTCATTTTTAATGACTTATTACAATTCAGAAATAAATAGAGGAAAAAATAGTTGTGATTAACTTTACTAAAAAATGAGCATAGATGCTTATTTTTAATGACTTATTACAACTCAAAAATAAAAAGAAAAAAATAAATATAGCAGAAAAGAAAAAAACTATATAAAAAACTACTCAGAAATAAATAGAAGCAAAAATAGTTGTGATTAACTTTACAAAAAAATGAGCATAGATGCTTATTTTTAATGACTTATTACAATTCAGAAATAAATAGAAGATAAAATAGTTGTGATTAACTTTACTAAAAAATGAGCATATATGCTTATTTTTAATGACTTATTACAACTCAGAAATAAAAAATAAATAAATATAGCAGAAAAGAAAAAAAAACTATATAAAAAACTACTCAGAAATAAATAGAAGCAAAAATAGTTGTGATTAACTTTACTAAAAAAATAAGCATAGATGCTCATTTTTAGTGACTTATTACAATTCAGAAATAAATAGAAGAAAAAATAGTTGTGATTAACTTTACTAAAAAATGAGCATAAATGCTTATTTTTAATGACTTATTACAACTCAAAAATAAAAAATAAATAAATATAGCAGAAAAGAAAAAAACTATATAAAAAACTACTCAGAAATAAATAGAAGCAAAAATAGTTGTGATTAACTTTACTAAAAAAATGAGCATAGATGCTCATTTTTAGTGACTTATTACAATTCAGAAATAAATAGAAGAAAAAATAGTTGTGATTAACTTTATTAAAAAATAAGCATAGATGCTTATTTTTAATGACTTATTACAACTCAGAAATAAAAAGAAAAAAAATAAATATAGCAGAAAAGAAAAAAAACAGCGAGGCATGTCGATGGAGACACCTGCGCATATACTCAGAAATGAGCATAGATGCGCTTATAGAGAAAATTTAACCTAAATTCATAATAAATTTCTACTAACTTCAGAGAAATTCAGTATGAATTTAGGTTAAATTCCCTATATAAGGGCATCTATTTTCATTTTGAGAGGAGCTCAACAAGGAAGAGAGGAAGGGGCTTATAAACCGGTCTGATTCCCCTTCGGTTGGCGAGGTGGGACTAAACTGTGACCGCAATGAGGACCAACCCTTTAGTCCCGGTTGGTGGAATGAACTAGGACTAAAGGGCGGCCTTTGGTCCCGGTTCATGCCACCAACCGAGACCAATGGTGGTGGGCGAGGAGCGAGGACCATTCGTCCCGGTTCGTCCCTCCAACCGGGACAAAAAGGTCCAGACGAATCGGGACCAATGGCCCACGTGGCCCGGCCGGCCCCCGGGGCTCACGAACCGGGTCCAATGCCCCCATTGGTCCCAGTTATGGTTTGAACCGGGACTAATGGGCTGGACCGGCCTGAACCATTGGCCCCTTTTCTACTAGTGAGATGAGGCTATTGGAGGCCGTGATCAGGAAGATGACGACGAGGATGATAAGATTGGGAAGCAGAGGATGGAGGGAGGTCGTGGGAATAGAAACGCCACAACCGATGGCATGTGCGGCACACATCACGCTGCCATCATGGTCTTGATCCCGCCGATCTGGTCACGCGTCAGCGCGGCGCATCTCTTGTCTTGAACCATCATCCTAGAGAACATTACCGTAAATTGACCACCGTTTTTGCCATCGAGTGTCTCGCGACACAGTTGCCGAACCGAGGCAACCTTGATTCATGACAACTCGTGGTTTCTCCATAGCGAAGCAAGAATATTGTGCTTATCATGACAGGGACAAGCGTTTTTCTTTCCCGTTGCAATGCACGGGCATGTTTCCTAGTTCATACAAAACCACGATTCACAATAGCCAAAGACATACTAAGATGGCAGTCCGGACGTCTGAACAGATTTGAGTTGCAAATTATAAGAATTCACACCAAAAGAAGACAACAAGTAAGTTTTCATCCTTGTATTCCTGAATGCTCATCCATCGACAGGCCAAAGTTCCTCGCCGCATCTTGAAACTGAATGGTCAAGGCCTCACATCAACGACCCAAACTTCCTCTCCGCCTCTTGAAACTGAATCCTGTAAAAGCAAGGAAATATCATACTACGATAGGTCTTGAATTACTTCAGAGGTGTCTCCATCGACATGCCTCGCTGTCTCCTGAAACTGAATGGTTAAGGCCTCACAGGATGGTAAACGCATAGAGTAGTAGAATTAGTGCTAAGAGCATTTTTAGGTAAGAACTATGAGCAGTAGATCTAGTGCTAAGAGCATTGTAGGTAAGCAATCAGTTACCTCATTTTCCTCACGGTACAAACAGTGGAAAGAAACCTCGTCAAACTTTTTAGATTCTACCCTTCGAAATAACAGCCACTGTCGGTCCCAGGTAAGGTCCGCTGTATCAGAAAGCTTCACTAGCATAAGCAGTCTGATTCAAGCTCCAACTTGTTGCATCGAAAATTGCTGCCAATACAATTCCGTTCCAAATGGTAATAGTTCCGAAGAACCGAATGTAAATGGAGTCAAAGATACGATTCATGTTAGTGAACACGGAAAAATGTTCTTTTCAAAACTGTTCATAGACTGTGAGGATTTTGTGAAAAAAAATTCTACATGACAGGTGATCTCCATGTCCAGGCATCTCCAATGGTATATTATATCTCTCATTCTGACAAAAAACATGATATTTCAAATTTTTGCCACAAGCAGTTTGGGTACTGAAGTAGACACAATTCGATAACACTATGAAAATAATATTTTGTGAGTTGTAACAGAATCCCACGGCATTTCTGCACCCAAGTGCAGATGGTGGAATGCGTGATGCCCATGCAAATTTTTGTGGAGTTTGGGTATTCGAGGAGCTTGTCGCAAAAAAGACAAATTCAGGGTCTGTGAGGAAGTTTGAAAAAATGCATTGTTCATTGCCGATTTTGTCTTTTTTGGCGCGAGCTCCTGAATGTCGTTTCATAACGAATTTTTGCACGCACCTGCTGCACTAAAGCATCTTGCATGCAAAAAAGTTTCAGGTTTTTTTGAATATTTTTACTATTTATTTTTATATTACTATTCATCGGGTGTATATGAGCCTGGGCTCTGAATTGAATTATCAATATGTTTATATAGTAGGTTTGTGTGGAATAAAGCGGTGCATGCATGGCTTGATACACCGTAAGAAACCACAATCTGAAGTAACTGAACAATACATGCATGTCTTGTATATAGAATTATAGACAAGAAAAATTACACAGTAGCTACAAAATATGTCGTTCCCACACAAACAATACAACACGTAGTACACCTCACTTTATCTAAGAACATGGAAAATATATAGCATGGTAGTTGGTGATGTGGGATCATACCATGTCCCACCTTTTTTCTCCACGAGAAAATACGAAAAATGGTTCATATGAAATTCACGTAAAGTGAAGTTAATGTCTCTTTGAGGCTAAACGAGAGGGTGTATGCATCTTCACGCTTGTACATGAAATCCATTGTCCGGGCAAGATCAGTCGCCTTCTCTAAAAGTGCCATTGGATGTTCCCTATGGAGGCATTCGTGGACTATGTCCATCCATGCTTCTTCAATTATTACCTTAAGCTTCTCATTGGCTTCTACCACCGTGATCCCATGCTCTTTTGTACAAGTTTGTACAGTGGATGCCATGTGCTCTGATAGTTGTTCGCGCTTAAAAAATGACATGATTAATTAGATGACGTTTCATCATGCATGCATGTGTGTATGTATAAATATGCCAATGTACAAGAAATGGTTTTATCATATTAATGATGTGACTCTCCCAAGTACCCTAGCTGCCAGCTCGCCACCTATGCACTCCCTCACCGTCGTTGCCACTATAGTGGGGTAGACGTGTTGTTCCCGTGGTTCCCGGCGAATGTATGGAAACAGCTAGTTTGTCTCGATATGGGAGGTTTCTCAGTAGCAAGACAGTGGTAGATAGCAGGTCGTGTGATGGGCGTATGGTGCGCGACCATGGTGGAGGGTTGCTTGGTCAGCTTAACCACCACTTGTTATATGAATCTAGTGCAACAGTGCCGCTCTAGATTTGATGTGTTCCATTTGGGATGTGTAACTACTCAAGCTTCAGTGTACATCTGATGTGGTGCTGGACACTACACTTAGGATGTTTTTGGCAGTGGATAGATGTAAGCTAGCATGGTATAGGGAAGTGGATGTTGTTGTCGGCGGCAAGCTGGTTATGTTAGATGATAGCTAAATCTCGCCAGGGGATGAGGTGTCGTGGAGCTATAATTAAGTGTGGCCATGCCAGAGTCGATAGTCGTTACTTGGATCCAACTAGCATGTCCTAGACTCCCTCCCAAAAGCTCCATCTTTGCAAGTAGGTGCAATTTTGGCGATGATGACACTCGTGGGTGTCTTTGTGGAGGCATCGACTATTTTCAGTTGGATTTGAGGCGGACTTAGTAGCTACTGCGTTGTTGGATCCTCACCCTCAGGGATTTGGTGAGGTGGAGTTGTGCTAGGCTTTGGATGGAAGTCCGCTGCCAATAAATGAACTCCACGGGATTTGCTTCCCTACTTGGACGTGCTATTGCAGAGCTTCGTGGACACCCTAACCCTTGGAATGCAGTTGTGTCGGTTGCCTGGCGTCAAGGCACAAGTGCTTCTAATGGACAACCATGTTGCTTCATTGGTATGATTCATTTATTGTGTGGTACTTTTTCGTAGTTTAGTTAGGTTGCTACACGGTTATCCTTGAATCCTCAATAAGGTTTTTGTCCTAGTGTTCCTCAGAAAGTGTGTCAATCTGTGTTTTCTCTTCCCCTCCCCTCCTTTCTCTCTCTCTCTCTCTCTCTCTCTCTCTCTCTCTCTCTCTCTCTCTCTCTCTGCATGAGAATCCAGGAACGCCCTACCCTTTGGCGAGGATCTCAAAGAAGATATGGATGATTGTGATACTTTAATTAATTCACACATGTTGGACTATGTGACTACTATCTAAATTAATTTAGGACCACCACAAATAAAAGAAATATGGGTTACATGCGAGAAGTTTTAAATGGAGAGAGTTGGTACCTCATGTGACACCATGTCATTTCCAATGCGGCCGATAATACATACACATTTGATTATTTTTGGATAAGTAAAATCCCACTCAAGAACCACCCTTGTAGTTATATCACCCATTGAGATGAACACAAGGCTTATTATTTGCATACAAGCGCTGGAGCGCATTGAAATTTGTAGATGCTCTTCAACACTAGTTGGTACGTAGTGTTCATCCCGCCATTTAACCTCCGCATGATAGCATTTGGCAATGTCAATTACCTAAACAAGGTGCAATTTTAAGGTTAAATAAAGTAGAAATGTGTGGAGAATGTTTGTTGCAAAACTGCCTTTGCAGTGTGATCTATTGGATACCGACACAATAAACATAAATATTCTCCTTTTGAAACACAATTGTATTCATAGATAAATCCAACATAAACTAATGTTTCTATATAATCAATAGTTTAACACACTAAACCATCTTAAAATTAATAACATTTGTTGAATTGTGTGCTACATGAATAAAGTGACAAAAAAATTCATATGTAGCTTTAGATGTATTATATAAGATAAAAGTAAAATGAAGATTTATTGTAGTTGTGATCGAAGCATGGTATCCAACTTCCTTTTGATTTAATGAACTAAGGTTCCCATGTCTCCACCAACTTCCTTTCCAAAACCAGCAATCAATTATCCTATGCAACCATTAGAGTTAGGAGGCACAATTTTTTCACGAAGTACTTCTATTTGTATTTCCTTGTCCAACCTCCACATGAATTTCAAATTTTACCGCTAACAACATGAATCTCATACCTAATACATAGATGCATTTGCCCCATCTCTTGACACAAAATCTATGACATTTGAGCTAGCTACATATTATTTGCTTCAAAGTACTTATACATACTTGAGGAATGATTAATAAATAATACCTAAGTTTGAAACCTTGAGCATTGAATGGGCAAATATAATACTATATATATTTACTTCTGTGGTATAGCTCATTGTTAAGGATAATTTGGTACATTTTTTAGAAGCACTAACCATTTTTTTTGCCAATCCAGCATGCATGTTTTTCTGACGCTTCAACTCTTCATCAATAACATTTGTAGTGTTAAGTATGTTGATGTATAATGCCTTCAAGTATGCTGGGAATTTCTCCACGGCTTGTTCATCCCACCTATGGTTCAGAAAGTGTGTGTTTAGTGCAAATATAGATAAAATATATGATACTGAACTGAATAGTGTTGAATATAAATTGCAATGGCAAATATTTATATTATTGCAAGCAAGGCTACATAACTTGTGTAGTTGATGAAACTCTTTTTAGTGACCCACACATGAAAATGGTTATTGGATTGATAACTTGGAAGCCTTTTTATCTATGCCACGTCACACATAATATTGTTACCTAGATGCCTTATTAATTAAATATTGTATAATTAAATATTGCTGACCATTTCTTGAAAACATAGGCAAATGGAATGTAAAGATCAAGAATTGGGCCGCTAATTTTATACGTGGAAACCCGTTGAGGAAACCAAGAACATGTATGGCTACATAGGAAGTGTTTGAAAGTGTCGAGACTTCAAAATGTGTCGTTAAATAACCTTGTGATACTTATATAAAAATATTAACACATATCATGTATTAGGCTGAAGTCAAGAAGAAACCTAATGCGCCATGCAGACGGAATGTTGCCTCTATTATCTTAAGAATTTAGATCATATTTTAATAAATTTATCTCACGTACCTAGTAGGAAATAAGTCACTAGAATTTGGTATATAATATTGTTTGATGCGATATTATTTCTATATAAAATTTTGAGAAAAGGGCTACATGTCAAGTTAATCATAGAAGAGAACTATATGTGATCTAATTATTCTAGCTATAGATCATGTTGGTGAAATAATTGCACGTGGGGAGCTTTTGCTAACAACATTTTGTCAGGGAATTCCATTTGTGTGACTTAATGTTAGGCTTTCCATTTGTTGTGCAAGATCGATAAATATTATATGAAAAAACAAGAGGTGAATGTACCTTTCCATGGCTGCAGTGAAGATGTTGCTTTCTTCAGTGGTGCTATAGTTGTCATAGAGGTCATCAAATAATGACACAAACATGACCAATTTTGTCAGCATCATACGTGTATAGGAATATTGCGGCTCATAGACAACTCCAAGCATCCAAAAATGCATCTCCACCATCCTATCTCGTGCAAATTGTAGATTTGACTGTGATCGAATGTCATTCCACCAACTGCAAAGTAATAATTAAATGTGCATTAGTAGATGACATAGTATTTAAAGAATAATTATCTTGCTCAATTTTGAACTTATATTTTAGTTACTCTCTTACATTGTAAGAGCTTTCAACTCCTCACAATAAAGAGTTTGCAAAATGTTGAAATCCAACTTAGCAAACTCTAATATGCACTCATCTCGAGTAGCCTTCTTCTCATATACCGGGATGTAACGTCTTGTTTCTACTCTTTCAACTCTCCTGAAATGGGGTGTTTCCAATGTACACTGGACCTCTTCTACCAACAGCGGGTCTAGATGTTCCAACATAGATTGTAGACGGCTCTTGCTGAAAACAATAGCGTCATCAAGGACTTCTTCCCCATGAACCCTAAGATACGCTGCATTGTACAATGCCAACAACGAGACCAGATCATCGCTCGCAAAGTTTCCCTTGTCATCTCTAAACTTCAGAAACACATCTGCGTGAGCAAGTAAACATATCATATATCTAATAATTGTTTTTAAAAATATGTATGTTGTAATTAACGTTCGTGACGGTAATTATACCAGAAGAGATGTGGTAGCCATGCTTCCTCAACAAGTAGAACCGCATCGCTGTCATATGGAGGTCGTCAACAATGCCCTGTTCGTCGTGCATGTCACATAGTATTTCATTGATATCTTCGCGGTAGTGATATGCCACACCTATGCGTTCCAGTGTGTCGATAAGCTCGATCTTCACAACTAAATCGGAGGAAGATTTCACATCCAAGATGATATTTCTCACTTGTTCCTTCTTGATGGTTGCCATGTGCTTCATAGCCAAATACTGCAAGATAGAGAAATATTTATCATCTTGGAAATTTATTTTCTAGAAAAGGCCACTGCCCTACAGCTATTTACATAGAAAGCACAACGTACCTTTGGGATACCAACTTTACAAACGACATCTTGTAAATATCGATGTCCTAAGAGTGCACACTCGGGTTCAGGATCTTTTCAAAAAGTTAAGGAAACATTCACAGATGTACACATGGGAATACTAGTGAATCTCTTGTACTCCTTTGTTTTTATTTAATCTAGATATTAGATTTGATAGAAGTCAAACTTCGTAAAGTTTCACCAAGATTATAAAAAAATATGAATATTTACATTAACAAATCTATATAATGTGAAAGTATATTAAAAAACGAATCTAATGGTATTGATTTGTTATCCTATATGTTAATATTTTTGTCTATAAACTTTGTCAAAGTTTATTAAGTTTGACTTAATTTGACCAAAACTAATATGCGCCGTAAATAAAAAATGGAGGGAGTACTAGAAAATACATTGCACGTATCTTTAAGCTTTGAACTACGTAAGGAATTTCTACAGAAAAAATAACAATCCTAACACAAAGTTGAATATATACAATTAAAGCACTGAGATTTAAAATCCATTCAAATTGCACTAGAGCATGTAGCATGATAGAGAAACTCTCTTGTCGAGAACAGATATAAGTTAGTCGACTAAGCAAGCAAATCCAATTGCTACGACAACTTTAATGATGTGGGAGCATGCATGTGTAACAAAATTGCTATTTAAGGACTTGTATTGGTGTTCATCTATATTTAAATATATTGTCCTCCTTTTTTCATCAGTTCGGACTTTTGAATGAGTTGACGTGAACATGAATTTAATATGGTATAAGAGCCAAGAGGTCTTGAGTTCAAGACCCTACCAACACAGTATTAAAAAAAAGATTTATCGGTCTCTCTTCATCAGTTCGGACTTTTGGATGAGTTATAGAAAGTAAGAAAACAAATTGGTAATTACCTGTGATTGAGTGCATGAGTTGTGGTTGAGGAAGAAGTCACCCCAGGGGCTAGGGGTGTAAGGCCGGGGCTTGTGCACGTCAGCCACATCCTCGTCCTCGTGTGAGCCATTAGCTGCAGGAGCCATACGATTCACTTCACTGCTGGGAAGACGCACTGCAAGAGTATACGTTCTGATGGCGAAGCAAGCTTGGTTTGCTTGCAGCAGGTGTGTAGTTACCGTAGACCCTCCGTGGCCTTATATAGATGGACGAATGACTGGCACGTAACGTATGTCCATTGGTGGATTATTTTTCTGGAAAAAACATACATTTAAACCCTAGCAGCCTAGCTAGCTAGGCAAGCTTCATGGAACAAAGTAGTTCAAGCACAACCTCCTCCGTCCATTATTCAAAGTCAAGTTCCATGGGACGGCTAAGGATAATTTAAAATCTTGACTGGGAGTTTGGGACCAAGTATACATGTACATACAATGGAGTACTATAACCAAACTATTCATCTGACGCTGAATATACATATGGAGGCTCACGTACTGACTAACTAACCCGGTAAAATCTAAAAAAAAATCGATTGCCTCCTTATGTATAATGGAGGCTGCTAACTCCTGCCGGCCTGAGATCTGACATCACTTCTCTTACCGGCTTCACTAAACAAATCTAACTTCTTCTGACTAGCACTTGACCAGAAAATTTACTTCTTGATGTATCCTTTGCCTTTTTGTTAAGAGGAGGCCTTTGCCTTTTTGTGAACAGGAGAAGGCGTGTTTGAAATGTAAATAGGTTGGTGCAGGGTGATGGCGGCGTGTTCGAGCGGCACGAGTGGCGACGACCTCGACGTGAGATGGCGGGTGTCATTCGCCGCCGATCTCATCTCGCGCACGCTCTCGTTCGACGACGGCGTCCTCACGTTGCGACAGGAGGCTCTTCGGTTGGTCCTCACGGATCTACGGGGCGTGACGGTGGACGCACGGTTCCCGCGTGCGGGTGAAGAAATCAACGTCGGTGATGTGGTTTCGCTTCCTTGCCACTTGGTGAGGGTTTGGGATCGGCTACCGGCGACGACTACCACGCCGGTGAGGGGAGGCGATGTGGGAGACGCGGCGGTACACGGGAGTCGTGCAAGGACGTGCACGGGTGGGTCGAACCGAACCAGGGTGAACCCGACCGATGCCCTGAGCCCATTAATGGCGGATGCGCGACACGTGGGGCAATCCACGCACCCTCCCGGGGCAGCAAGGATGGTATAAATCCCCCACCCGCACCGATCCTTGACCTAGAAACCTCTTTCTACCATTTCTGGGCGGCGGCGAAAAACCCTAGATCCAGAGCGCCAGATTCATTCGAGTGGTGGGAGGGTAAGGTAGGCAGATATCCTCGTTCATTCGCGGCCGTGGCGGCCTCTCCTCCCATGGCGAATGACGCGGGGCGTGGCCATCATGGAGAGCGACGCGGTGGAGGCGGTGCTAGCCGCATGGACCGCGGAGGGGGCGACAGGTTGGCCGCGGCAACGGCCAGGGAGGCGAACAGAGCAAGTTCTTGTGGAGGCGTAAAGACGGCTATAGCTACGGCATCTTGACATCATCGAACATCGCATCGACAGAGGATACCGCACGCTGGGACGAAGCAGCGGCAACCAACCGCAGGGAGATCCAGGGCAGTGGTGTCTGGGTGCAGAAGGCCCAGGCGTCTTCGGGTTCGGGCCGCAACACCACCGGGAGGCAGCCAACTCCGCCACCAGATCATCCACAGGGGAAGAAAATCCCTGCTCAGGTGCCCCCTACCAAAAAAGCAGATATCTGCCCTATCTATAAATCTCATGAACACTCCCCTGCTCGTTGTCTGCAGGCCTACTGCGAGAGATGCGGCAAATTAGAACACCTTGCATCTATGTGTGTGGAATTCATGCCATGGGAATGCATTGCACCGATGTGTGTGTTTCAATCTAAGGGGCAGGGCTTTTACTGCATCGATGATTCCTGTTCAGCCAACCAACAAAAAGCTAGGGCTAATAATATTGTGGTTACCATTGTGGAAGGAGAAACATCTACTCGTCAGATGGAGTTAGATCTTTCTGCTTACCTAGCCACTGATTGGCGTTGCTCGGCTCATACCATAGGGCTAGGGGTTTTTGTAGTCAGATTTCCTAATCTAAGGGCAGTAGCTCAGATTTGCTATGTTGGGAGGGTGACACTTAAGACTAGTTGTGCTGTGATCCATGCCACACCGTGGTCATCTGCGGTTGGGGCAAAAGGGAAGATGGAGATGGCATGGGTTAAGATCATTAATGTTCCTCTTGATAAGAGGAGTGAAATAAATTTGGCGTATGTGGCATCACTAGTTGGGGTCCCCTTGGAGATTGATGCTGCTACTTTGCATCGCTCGACCTCTATTCGGGTGAGGCTCAATTGCAGAAATGTGGATGAGGTCCCTGTGATTGTTGGAGCTGTGACTACTTTTATGATTTCTTTTCTGAGGTGGAACAAATCCTGGTGAGAGATCCTAGCAGAGAAAAAAGAGCTGTGCAGGCGCCTGCTGAACCTGATAGCAATGCTGATGGAAAAAATCGCCCCCTATCGCACCTGGAAGTAAACAAAACAATCCTCCTACTAAGTCGTCTGAAAAATCTCCTTTCATTGCCCGGGGAGGGAAGCCAGATCCCATCCGGGAGTCACAAGAGAGTGTGGAATCTGATGATTCACTGCATACCACACTTCTCATTGAAACAATGGCTCGGGAGATGGAGCAGGAAAAAGTAAGCCCCTATGTTGTGAAATCTGTGATCTGTAACCTGGAATGCCCCCAAAAAACTTACTTTGATGTGGTTAAAAATGTCATTAGGTGGTGAAAGTAAGTGGGGATTGTGAGCCGGCTGTGAATACCTCTCAATAGTATAGGGTCGAGTCACCTGAGACAGAGATGATCAGTGAGGGACTCCCTGCACCTCCACTGGTCATTGAGGAAAACCTGCGCTTCAGCCTGAGAAATGCTCACAGCATGATGGAGAGGGTGGACGAGAAGGCCATGGCAGCGACAAAGAAGAGGGATATTGAAGGTATATTACACAGCCCCAATGTCATAACCTGAACCTAAGTCACACCGATCTAGCATGTAACACATCATATCACTTTGCGGCCTCACGCACGGTATTCCCATGGGTGCCATCTTACCTGGCTCGGGACTGTTTGCGCATTTTGGCTCACGTATATGGTAGTGTCGCTAGCATCCTTACACTATTGGGGAAAACTTTATACACAAAATCTTAGCAGCAACACGGTTCAGGGGGAGGCGCTACTGCTAATTAGCAGTAGCGCGGGAAAAAACCAAGCGCTACTGCTACTCACTTAGTAGTAGCGTGGCTCAGCGGAACCACACTGCTACTAAAATCGACCGACAGTTCCCGCCACCCTAGGTTTAGTAGTAGTGCGGTCTTTTTAACCACGCTACTGGTACAGTTATAGTAGTAGCGCGCCTTTTTTGGGACGCACTACTGGTAATTTTGAAACTGGACACATGGCGGGCCCCTCTTAGTAGTAGCACGTGAGTAGTAAGCACGCCATTGTTACGTTATTAGCAGTAGCGCGGTTTATGACCAGCGCTAGTGCTAAGCCGCAGCATATACCACCTTTTTCCCTCCCCTTCCCCCTCCCCCATCCTCTCTTCCTCACTTTCCCCTACCTCCAACCTCCTCTCTCCCTCACTTTTCTTCTTCCCCACTACTTCTCCCCCATTACTCTCCTTCTTCTACTTACCTTTCTCTCTCTTTATTACTCCTAGCTAACTTACACCACCTCCATTAATGCATCTCCTTTCTCTTTTTCCTCCCCCCTCCACTAGTTTAAGTTGTCTCCTCCCAAATTAGCTAGCTAGGTAGATGTAGCATTTAGTGAAGTGACCTATGTACCCCCTAACTAGATCTAGCTTTGTCAAGAAGAGCTTTGTCCACTTTTGATCTCCCTACTCATCATCTCCACCATGTGCTCGATCTCGAGATACAGGTGATTAAAAATTTATGCTTTCGCAAGAATGGAAATATGTGTATGTGTGTGCGATATGACACAATCGGGCGATATGATGGAAATTGTGTAATGTGGCATGAGTTGATGCCGAATTGTGCTTGTGAGTTGCCTATGTTTTCCTGAACTGTCGATTTATTTTCATTTAGGCGAATTCCGAGAAAACTCTAGATCTATATGTCCTATTTTTAGGGAAGGTAATGCCGAATTTTTGTATGACTTTTATGCATGCACACATTTTATAATCAATTTGTTTATTATTACCGTGCAAGCGTTCGTGATGGTCAGTGGAATGATGGTGGATAGGTGGTTGCGGTCGGCGGTGCAGGACATGAAAGAAAATAACCTGATAGAGGTTTTATGTCCGTGTCGAAGATGCAAAGGAATAGTTTGGCTCGACCCCTATGACGATGGTCGTGTTGAAGTGCACCTGCTCATGACTGGTTTCATGGATGGCTATACTTGGTGGATAATTGAAGATGAGGATGGTGATGTCGAGGACGCCGATGGGACAGGCAATGACGACACGGGGCAAGACAAAGAGATGGTCAATAATGGCTGCGAGGAAGAGGCCGGACATGGCGGTGGAGAAGGGGCCGGACATGGCGGAGGAGAAGGGGCCGAACATGGCGGCGGAGAAGGCCCCAGACATGGCAGTGGAGAGAACGTGGACTCCACGCTGCAGAGTTCGTCGGTACTAAGTTTAATCATGCGGGGCCCTCATGTTCAAGCACTGCTTCGCAAGGAGACGAGTACTGTGGGAGCTGCTTCTAGAGAGGAGGCTAAGCTGCAGCAACTGGTGGTAGACTCGAACACTCCATTGTATGATGGTTGCAATCCTGAGGTGACCCGCTTGAGTTTCGCGCTCTAACTCCTGAAGACAAAGGCTAAAAACAAATGGACCGACACTAGCCTTGATGAGCATCTCAAGTACCTAAAGGATGTTCTTCCCGCGGGGAATCTATGTCCTACTAGTGTGGATGAGACCAAGAAGATCGTGTGCCCTCTTGATCTACCGCACGTTAGATACCATGCATGCATCAACAATTGCTTAATTTATCGGAAGGAGCACGCGAAAAAAACAAGTTGACCGGTGTGCAATGCTTCTCGATACAAGAAGGCCGGGAAGAAATCTCCCAGAAAGTTGTATGGTACTTACCGATCAATCCCCGTCTGCAGCGGTATTTCATAGATCCCAACGAAGCAGAGCTCATGCGCTGGCACACGAAGAGGAAGAAGCCCGACAATGGAGATGATACGAAGCTGAGACACGTCAAGGATGGAAGCAAGTGGAGAGCGTTGAACGGCTTCTATCGGTATTTCGAATGTGATGCAAGGAACATCGTGCTCGGCACGTGTACTGATGGCATAAATCCGTTTCGCAACCAGAACACCGCCATAGCACATGGCCCGTGTTTGTATGGTTGTACAACCTCCCCCTGGTTGTGCATGAAGTCGAAGTACATTCACATGAGCATGCTGATTCAAGGGCCGAAACAACCGGGAAATAATGTTAATCTATATCTAGGGCTACTGCTACGTCTTGAGCTAGCGTTGGTTTTCCCCGAAGAGGAGAGGGTGATGCAGCAAGTGTAGCGTAAGTATTTCCCTCAGTTTTTTGAGAACCAGGGTATCAATCCAGTAGGAGGCTCCTCCAAAGTCCCACGCGCCTACACAAACAAACTGAGAAATCGCAACCAACGCAATAAAGGGGTTGTCAATCCCTTCACGACCACTTGCGAAAGTGAGATCTGATAGAGATAGTATGATAAGATAAATATATTTTTGGTATTTTATAATATAGATACAAAAAGTAAAGATGCAAATAAAAGTAGATTGAAAGCAAATATGATAAGAGATAGACCCGGGGGTCATAGGTTTCACTAGAGGCTTCTCTCGAGAGCATAAGTATTACGATGGGTGAACAAATTACTGTCGAGCAATTGATAGAAAAGCGAATAATTACGACATTATCTAGGCATGATCATGTATATAGGCATCACATCCATAACAAGTAGACCGACTCCTGCCTGCATCTACTACTATTACTCCACACATCGACTGCTATCCAGCATGCATCTAGAGTATTAAGTTCATAAGAACAGAGAAACACATTAAGCAAGATGATATGATGTAGAGAGATAAACTCATGCAATATGATATAAACCCCATCTTGTTATCCTCGATGGCAACAATACAATACGTGTCTTGCAACCCTTTCTGTCACTGGGTAAGAACACCGCAAGATTGAACCCAAAGCTAAGCACTTCTCCCATGGCAAGAAAGATCAATCTAGTAGCCAAACCATACCGATAATTCGAAGAGACTTGCAAAGATAACTCAATCATACATAAAAGAATTTAGAGAAGATTCAATTAATATCCATAGATAAATCTGATTATAAACTCACAATTCATCGGATCTCAACAAACACACCGCAAAAAGAGATTACATCGAATAGATCTCCACAAGAGAGGGGGAGAACATTGTATTGAGATCCAAAAAGAGAGAAGAAGCCATCTAGCTAATAACTATGGACCCGTAGGTTTGTTGTAAACTACTCACAACTCATAGGAGGGGCAAGGATGTTGATGTAGAGGCCCTCCGTGGTCGATTCCCCCTCCGGCAGAGTGCCGGCGAAGGCTCCAAGATGGGATCTCATGGATACAGAAGGTTACGGTGGTGGAAATTGTGTTTCGTGGTGCCCCTGGATGTTTTAGGGGTCCGTAGGTATCGAGAAATAAGATCTCCAGTCATCCTCCCGCCTCCTCAGCCGCTCGGGATTCTCAACCGTTGGATCTGGTTGCTTCATCGGATCTCGGCCGTCGGATCGAGCCCTTGGAAGACCTCGGCCGTCGGATCGAAGAGGTGTCACTGTTGCAATGAATAGTTACCGCCCGCGCCTGCCACCGCTCGTAATTCCAGCGCCCACCCAAGGGCATTTTGGTCATTTCATGTGCAGGTTTATAAAGGGCAGCCGCTTTGTGTTGCAGCATGCCCTTGTGTAACCCTAGCCGCCACTCCTCCCGCATCCTCTTCCTCTCCCTCTCTCGATCAAAACCCTAACCGCGCATGCCTTCCCCTCCACCCCGCCCGCGCCGTCGCCCCCGCCCGCTCTTGCACCGTCACCCCCGCCCGCTCTTGCACCATCGCCCCCGCCCGTCCTCGCGCCCTCACGCCTTCCCCTTCTCCCCGCCCTCTCGCTGCTCAGCAGGAGGAGCGCGGCTCATCGTCGTGGACTACGGTGCTCCTCCCGCCTCTCCCCCATTGCGCCGTCCCCCGCCTCTCCCTGGACACATCGAGCGTGAGTGGCAGCGCGGCTGGTGACCGAGCGCTGCCGTTCAAGGGCCTCTCTCTCTCTCCCCCGCGACTCCCCTCGCCGCCGCCCTTCCTTCCGCCTCCACTTGCCTCGGTCCCTGTCCTCCACCTCACGTCGCTGCGTTCCCCACCACCACCAATCGAAAGGAGGACTTCGCCGCTCCTCTTGCTCCTCGGCATGTCGCCGTTAACGGGAGGAGCGGATGCTGCCACGCCCGGAGGCGCCGCCATCAAAGGGAGGAGCAGCTGCTGCCAAGCCCGGAGGCGCCGCCATCGAAGGGAGGAGCAACGGACTGCTCCTGTGTCCGCTGCTACTGCCACCAGAGGGAATGGCTACCTACAACAGCAAGGTGAGCCCGCACCCCACCTACATCTGCATTTTTTGCTTGACATGTTGCAGCAGCTATCTGAAGTTACAGAGATATAGTGTGCTTGCACAATTTGGGATGTTTTAGTCATGCAGATAGCTTTTCAAGCAATTCTACTTCGCTATGGAGATGGAAATTTATTAGTTTAGTGTGGTAGAGTAATTATCTTGAGAATCAAAATTGTATACCCTGCATCAAATGTTGTTGTCAACATGAGGAATTAACATTTTGAGCTTAATGATGTGCAGATGTAGAGGTTTTACCAGTGCGGACACCATTGGCTTTCTCTGTTTTCTATCATTTGATTTGCCTTATGCTGGGAATGTGGTGTCAATGCTCCTCATGCTTAGGTTTAGTGTTTTGTTTCAATGAACACTTGGATTGTTGATTTCCCTTTGATATAACCTGTGCAGGCATGATTCCTTGGAACAATTATTTTGGTATCATTTATAATTTTTGTAGTACTGTAATGATACCCATGAGAAAGTTTATATGATGCTCCTTATTATCATTTTCCGAATTTTTCGGATTTTATTCAGTTAAAAACAATCATGTCATCTAATGTTCACTTTTCTTGCAAGGTCGATTCAATCCCCGGTCGATCACTTCATTGTACCAAGGGAAGGCTGTAGACACGCGCATGTCTGCCGCAAATGAAGAACAGTTAGTCAGCCTCTCATTATGGCCATTGTCGAGAAAGAGGTAGGCTGCTATTTACCATAAAGTTGAGCTATATATTGGTCCATGCTTACTTGCTTGGTTGTCTTGGCTGCTACTCAATAGATCGGTAACAGCATGGACCAATACAAGGAATCGGGTGACTGCTATTTACCATAAAGTTGAGCTATATATGAATATGATTTGTAGAAGTATAAAGTAGATAGATACACATTATCATATTCTAGATTATTGATCACTACATGGAATCCTACAATGTCAAGAATTTCATATATGCAGTCATCAGTCTTGCGCACACGATGATGAGGTCTGAGCTTGGCATGATTACTCTCCACAAGATTTACAAACAACCATAAATGTGTGCCCTCTCTATGTTAGCACTCTTGGTTCCTCTTCTTCTACACTGCACATACATTTTGTAGATTCTGCACTTGATTTTCATTTAGTTTTTGCAATTTCTGCACTTGGCTTATTTGCAAGTAACATGGAGATGTCTTGTGATTTTTTCTTTTTGTGAAGATGCAAAAGTGAGAGGAGGAGCCATGAGAATAGCTCCTTCGAGATCCAGGGCTATGGCTTCTTGTCAGTTGAGAAGAAGCGCATTTTTGCCGAAAACTGGCAATGCCACCGGAGCAGCAACAACATCACTCAACCTGTTCATGTTAGCCCCAGATAAATTATCATCTATGCTGAACCCCGCGGACAAGGATTCTGACCAAAACTCACTGCTGGAGGTTCCGTCCAGGTTAACCCATCTCTCTCTCTCTCTCTCTCTCTCTCTCTCTCTCTCTCTCTCTCTCTCTCTCTCTAACCCCTACTCCATTGTCTTGCCTTGCAGGTTGCCACCGTCGCGGAGCTGGACGAGGTCATGGCGTCTCCAAGCTTTTTTAGGCTGAGGCTCCTCTGTCCACAGAATGGGTGAATAGCTCCCATGCGACGTCGTTGGTGTGAACTGTCTCTCATGCGACGTCGTTGGCTGTAATAGCTTGCATGCGACATCTTCGTTGGAAAAAATAGCTCCCATGCGACACACCATTTACGCGGCTAGTTGGCTGTCCATTAGGCTGAGATTTGGTTAGGACACTGGGGGTTATGTGCTCTGACTGGTGGGGTCCACCTATGGCCACGTAGTCAAGAGTCAACCGTCCACGACTCGACCGGCGACTGGGCGAGCGGCGCCGCCGTAAGCATCTTCTCCGGCAGTGGTTTCTTCTCCGCGGTGGTGGAGTGCATTTCTCGGCAGCGGCAGAGCTATTGCGAGGTGAGCCCGAAACCCTAGTCCCACTCCCCGATCTGTGGCCTCATGCTGCCCTCTGTTTCTTGGCGATTTAGAATCGGGCTCCATTGGATCCGGGGGTTGCTTCTTCTCCGCGGCCCGGTGGTGGAGCGCCTATCCCTGCAGCGGCTATTGCGAGTGAGTATTTTCCAAACACTACTCCCATTCCACTGAATTTTGAATAAATCTGGGGTACCCATAAATCTGTGGCCTCATGCTGCCCCTGTTGCTTGATTGGATAGCAGATGGAGCGAGGGCTAGATGAGATGGAGCGAGGAGACGGGCTGCCCCGAGGAGATAGTGCTTCAAATCGGTAATGGCACCCTCTTTTCTTGGCGATTTAGAATCGAACTCGATTTGGTAGTGACTGCCGCCGCTGCCTGCCATTGACAAAACAGGGGAGGTTCAGGTTCTGCCACCACATTCGCAATTAGAGTGGAATTTTTTCCCTGTAAAGCCAAGCTCAGTGATGGCAGTGTCCAAGACATTGATAGAGATACCACCGTGAGGTTGGATGTCGATTTTGCAGATGTTGATCCCCAGGAATTGGAGATCATGAAGGAGAAGGCCGTGGGCAATTTGGTGGAGAGAATTGGGGAGAGTATTGTTTGGGGTCCAGAACAAGAGGTATCTCTGCAACGTTTCGATAACTATAATGGTGAATATGTGAGAATTGAAGATGGAGAATCCATGGTTGCTGAAATTGATCAGCAAGGAGGATGGGCAAGCAAACAAGTAACATTTTATGCAGAGCTAATTGATCTGCAAACTCATTCCAGAGTTGGTTATGTGCCATCAAAGATGGCTGCACAGATGGAAGATGATGAGTGGGTTTCACAAAAGAAGATGTTGGCATTGTTGACTGAACCGACTATAGTAGCTGAAGATACTGGGATTGATGCAGATGGAGAGGAGGGAACCCATGGTGCTAGGAAGATTGTTGTTGACTGGAATGTAGTAGAGTTGAATGAAAAAACAGATTTGGTCATTACACCAATATCTGACATTGATATGGCCGAAATGTTTGGCATTCAAGTTGATGACAAAGATAAGGAGAAGGATGACAGTTCTTTGCCAGCTGAAGGTAACACAGGCCCTAGAAATGCAAATGAGGATGAAGAACACCTGATGAGAGAGGCTGCAGATGATGTGGATGATGCAGATGATAATGAGCTGGTTTGTTTGTATGACAAAGAGAACCCAGTTATTGAGGTGGGAAAGTTGTGGCCAAGCATGAAGGAGTTTAGGATGTCTTTCAGGACCTATGCAGTGAAAAAAGAGTTTGATGCCAAGACTATGTGGACTGATCGAAAGAAATTTTATGCTCGGTGCAAAGGTTATGATGGTGGTGGCAATCCTTGCAAATGGTACTTGTCTGCCAGACTACAACCTGATGGAAGTACAGTAAGGGTAAATCAAATACCACACCAGCATACATGTATGACCACTTCACAGAGAGTTTCAAAGATGACATCACAGCTTTGGGTTACAGAGAAGATTACTCCTATTTTAGCCAAGACTCCAAACACTACTGCAAAGAGGCTTAAAGTTGACTTGGAGAAGTTGTACCCCATCCAGCTGCAATATACCACAGTGTGGAAAGCAAAACAAAGGGCCATGAAATCATTGTATGGTGACTGGGCAAATACATTTAGGATGTTGTATAGTTTTAAAGCAGAGGTGGAGAAGAGGTCACCTGGGAGTGTAGTGGAGATAGATACAGAGGTAACAGAGGATGGCAAGGTTTTATTCAGCAAGTTTTTTATGTGTTTGAAGCCTTGCATAGATGGATTCAAAGCAGGTTGTCGTCCATATTTGAGCATAGACTCATCTTTTTTGACTGGAAAGTGGAATGGTCAGTTGGCTGCATGCAATGCTCTAGATGGACACAACTGGATGTTCCCAATTGCAATAGGAATGTTTCAATCAGAGACAGAGGCATCATGGATATGGTTCATGATGCAACTGAAAAGATGCATAGGGCCAGTTTCTCCTTTGGCCATCCACACAGATGCATGTAAAGGGTTGGAAAATGCAGTAAAAAGTGTTTTCCCCCATGCTGAGCAGAGGGAGTGCTTTGGACATATGTGGATGAATCTGATAAAAAATTCAGAGGAGATGAATTTGGGCGCATGTGGCCAGCAGCAAGATCCTACACCAGACAGACACATTCCTATCACCTTGGTAAGATATTGGCATCATGTAGTGATAATGAATTTGCTTCATGGTTGAACACCCACCATTCTCTGTTGTGGTATAGATCAGGTTTTAATACTGCCATAAAATGTGATCATATCAATAACAACTTGGCAGAAAGTTTTAACAACAAAGTGAAGCATTTGAAAGACTTGCCTGTGCATGACATGGTGGACCAAATAAGAATCATGATCATGCGTTTGTGGGAGTTGAGAGGAAAAATTGCTAATATTTTGGAAGGGGACAAGCTTCCAGCAGTGGTACAACAGGTGGTCAACAGGAGTAGAAATCTTTCACATCTATCTGTTGAGAAATCTTCCTTGTGGGGTGCTGAAGTTAGAGATACAAAGAGTGGCAAGAGGCATGTGGTAAATACTGAGTTGCATGAGTGCACTTGCCAAGAGTGGCAACACACTGGAAAACCATGTGAGCATTCCATACTTTTTTTGGCATCTAAACCCAGGTTAAATATGCACCCATATTTGCATGAGTATTATTCAGTACAAAAATTCAAAGCTGCATATGCAAGTCCAATTCCTGCACTGACTGACCAATCTCAGTGGCCTGAGGTGGAAATAGAATTTACCTTGTGTCCCCCTGTCACTAGAAGAAAGGCTGGGAGGCCTAAACAGAGCAGATTCAAAGCTTGGTTTGAGAAAGGTGGTTGTAGTAAGAAGGGGGAAAAGGAAAAGGAAAAGAATGATAAGCCCAAAAGGGCTCAAAAAGGTAACAAAAATAGGTGCAAGTTGTGTGAGGTACTTGGGCACAGAATTGGTTCATCCAAGTGCATCTACACTCCTCAGAGGCCAAAGTATGTTTATGTTACTGTTTTTGCAAGTTTTTGATTTTGCTACTTGTTCTAGTATCTAACCAAGTCAAATGCTTTATTTTTTAGGAGGAAGCGTGCAGAAAAAGCCCCACCGCTTGTTGTTGAACAATGCTGGCCAGTGAAAAAAGCAAGACTCAGTGGCTATAGAAGGAAGAGCACTAAGCAGATAATGTTTGGTGACAAAGATATGGAGCTAACTGAAACTGTTACTGCTGAACATGAGCTAAGTGTTTGTGTTTTGGACGATGTGATGCATATTGAATCTGTTTTGCAGGCGCTAGGGCAATCTGAAACTGTTGCAGATGAAGCAACTGTTGTGCTGCCATTCGAATCTGCTTTGACAAATGTGTTGCCATGTTTGGAGGTTGTGCTGCCAAGTGTTGAGTTGCAAACTGAAGTAGTTGAACAATGTGTGCCATCTACTCAATCTGCAGAAGTGCAAACTGAAGAAGTGAGACATGGTCAGGTGCAAAAGTTGAGGGGGCCAAAAAGCAAGAGCATCAGCATCAACAAACTATGCGCCGTGGAACCAAACGGTGGAAAAAAGCAGAAGAAATCGAGTGGTAGAAAGAAGCAGAAGAAATAGAGTCGAAAACATTCAAATTTGATGTGAAAACTTAAGTTTGTTGTCATTTGATGTGAAAACTTATGTTCTTTCATGTCATAACTTATGTGCTATGATGTTGATTTGACTTGAAATAAAATTCAAATTTGAACCGATATTCAAATTTGAACCTATCTTCAATATTTTTTGAGTTCATTTGTTTGTTCTGTGATGTTGCATCGTTTTATGTACTACTATGCACTTTAGTTCATAAATCCAACCCTTTTTGTGAATTCCAACTCATAGTCACGGACAATGTTGACCAAACAGGCTCCAAAGTAAGGGAAAACGGCCCCATTTCTAAGCAAGTTTTTTCGACCTTCTCAAAATCACCCAAAAAAGATTTTCTTAGCTTATATTATACCTATATAGGATCAATACGAAGTCTCACCTTTTTTTGAATAAGTATTCATATTATTTAATTTATTTTTGAAAAAACACCCTTTAATACAAAGTTAGCAATAAAACAAGTTTAAAAATTTTAAATGCAAAAATAACTTCAGATCCTCCTTAGTCACTCTAAAATGAAGCTAAGGTGATGTTTTTGATTTTTTTGCATTTTCAAAACCTCAAACCCTCTTCTCACTCCTGTGAACTCCATGCAACCTCAGTCGAGATAGTCCAATTTGTGAAGGTTTTTTCAAGCAAAGATCATTAGATCAAGTTTATCATTTTATATCATAACTATGTAACATAAAAAGGCTATATGCGCAGGTTTTTCATTTTTTAGATTTTTTTTGAATTAGTTATACACATTTGAATGTTCGGTCAAACCTTTCAAAACCCCATTGACTGCCTCCAAACCCCATGTAACCCTAGCGCCAAACGTCCACCGTCGATCTAACCCTAACGCCAAACTGCGGCCGTCGGATAGGCCTTCTAGAAGGATTCCGTGGGGGCGATCCGTGGGCTCCAATCTGATTGGCCACCGTTTTTTCTCTCTGACGAACAGATAACGTTGAGCGGGGGATCATCTAACTGACCGTTGGGCCGAGCGGATCGGGCCCGGCAGAGCCTGGCGTGCGTGCGCACGGCCGTCGAGAGGGGGATGGGCTGCATGCGAGAGGGTCAATGACATGTGGGCCATCCCTGTCCCATGCATGCCATGCAACGTCGCAGCCTAGCTATTCTTTGCTCGTGAACACCTAGCCCGCCATTGCATGCACGCATCGACGCAGTAAAGCACGGCAGGGGCGCAGCGTATAGGTACGTCGCATCTAAGCTATTTTAACAAATGCATGTTTGAACGAGACGGACGCGTCGGTGGTGCAGCTCCTTTTTCAGTGTCACGCGCGGATGAACGAGCCTGTTTCCCACGCGGCGTCACCGCCGATGCAAGTGCACGAAACGATGCAACTCGCCTGTGCTGCCCATGCCTCTTTGGATGCTCTGGCCGCCGTTTTTTGAATTAATGCCCGCAATTACTTATGCCAGTGCGAACGGAGAAGAGAAAACGATCCAGAAGGCACCGTGTACACATTGACCACAGCTGCAACGCGGCTATAAAAGGGCACCATTTCCTCATCCTCTCACACTCATCTCTCAAGCCTCCTCCCCTTCTTCTTTTCGAGCCAAATCCCACTCGAGCCACCATGCAGTTCAACGGCCCTACCTACCGTCGCCCTCCCACCGTGCCGGAGAGGCATTACCCGGCCGGAGTCGTCGTCGAGAATAGCCTGAGGGTGTGGGCCATCTCTAGGTGGAGGGGCCCTAGAGAGTTCGCTCGCTTCTTCCTCCAAGCCGGCTACCGCCACCTCCCTCCGGGCACTCCGCCCATGTTCCACCTCCACGAGCAGTACGATGGCAACGCCAACGGCCTCGTCATCGGCCTCCACGTCACCTTCACCAACCCCTACGACGCTCACCACCTCCTCGGCCAGGTGTTCTGGTGTGGATGCGAGTTTATCGCGTTCACGACCTACAACATCTTCACCAACTTCCACCACATCTTCCCTCACCCCAATGGCATGCACACCCTCCCCTACCAGATGCCGGAGGATGACGAGTGAGGGGCCCAAGGAGGAGGGGCCAAGGAGTGGCAAGGAGGAGGGGCCAAGGAGTTGTTCAAGGGGCGAGTCTTCTATCTATCTAGTTTGGGGCTCTAGTTTGTGTTTGTGTTGGTTCGGGCGTGTGTGCCCGTGTCTTTTATATATCTAGTTTTAATTATTTTACTTTCATGTTTTATGAACTATATGTAGTGGGGGGATGCCCCTCTATATGTTTTATCTATCTATGCTACTAGGGTACCCGATGCCCCACTATCTATCTATATGTTTTTTCGGTCCTAAAGTTTCTCCATTGCATTTTATTTATGTGGCCATGTGTACTAAAAAACAATTGATCTGGTATCTAAAATGTACGTTACCAAGAAATTGACAATAAAGATTATGTACTGTACTACATAATCATACAGTTGGTATACAATGCATTTGAAGACAATAGGCAAGAAAAATGCTAATTATCTGGTGCTGATGACATGCGCAAGTGTTGTTTGATGTTTAAATCATGCTTGCTATGTCATTTTTTGCTGCCAAACATGGCATTAGCGAGAAAGGTCATTTGGGCACTGAATGTATTAAAGTATACACCATATATAAAAATGTCTAGCCAAAAGATTTGGGTGTACACCCATGACCAAGTATGGATCTGCCCCTGGTTGTAAGGGGATGCCCCTCTATGTTGTAAGGAGATGCTACTAGGGGCACACTAGATGTCTTCTTTTTTGGGCACAACCTTTTTCGGTTGAAACACACGAGTAAAACTTTGAAAACACCATAGCACAAGTAAAAAAATATATTAAGAAATGGTGCTTGGTTGAAATAAACTAGAACCAAACAATTGCAACTTTTTTGGTTCACAAAAACTGCTCAAATAATTATCTCAAATAGCTTATGCATAAAAATATCTCAAATAATTATCAGATGAGTTATCTCAAAAAAGGTGACTGCAGGAAACTTAAAATTTGTGAAATGATCTAAAGCCGAAAAGATATATCGATGTCAATGACCGTGTGCACTTTTTTTGCACTCCTTTTATCAATGGGCCTGGATATGTTCTATTCGGCCCTGCCTAACTTCTATATGGGCCTGGCCTTTTCGGGCAACTGTGGACGAACCTTTTTTTCCTTTTCTCCCTCTACCACTGAAACTGAAACTGATGACGAACTGAAGAAATAAAAAACGGGGCCGAAACAGAGTGGAGAGGACATGCTGAATTCATACAGCGCAACACTTTTATTCAAATGTACATATCATCCCGATTACAAATGATGCCCAATCTATTCACTTACGACTAATTATCATCACATAAACAAATGCGAGACCAATTACACAAACATAAAAAAGTGCGGCCATGAGCCCCATCAAATTGCCCTGCTTCTGCAATTTGATGAGTTTCTTCATCTGCTTGTTCAGCTTCTTCAGCTCTGCCGTCACTCCTGCATCCCCCACAGTATCACCAATGGAAGGGCGGGCGCCCCCGATGGAATTGCCAGATCCAGGGGCCCCGGATCCAGATGCGCCCGATCCAAACTTGCCCAACTTCTCCGCCTCCAACAGTAAATCGAGCTCCCCTGATGCACCCTCCAGTTGAATCCGCTCTATGTACTCATCTAGCCACTCAAAATGGGTGCATTGCTTCAATTTCTGAAATCGGAAAGATGAACCCTAAATCCCAAATCCGATGGGGAAAAATGGGCAAATATGAAATTGGGAGACAAAAACCAAAATTGGCATATTGAGAAGTAAAATCTCACCTTTCCCTGCTCTGGTTTGCTCTCGCATTTCACGAATTCCCGCCCAAGGTTGCCATTCTTGTCGGTCGTTGTGACTAGCCGCTTCAGGGGTGCGATACGTGGGCATGCAGGGCATCTTGTCATGGGCACTGCGCCATAGCGCGGCCATGAGCGGCGGGAGGCTGAAGCGGAGCTCGACATTGCTAGGTCGCGGCCCGGAACGGCGTTGCTGCGCGTCGTCGCCGGAGAAAAAGAACAACAACGGTCGGGGAGGGGGAGGGGGGAGGATGGGCTCGGGTGCTACACGGCTCGGGGCACGGCTCGGTGTCCTCTTGTACCAATGCTGACCTGGATAAGTTAGTGGGTCCCACGCTGTGGGTCCCGCTCACCTGACCAATGCTGAGTTGGATAAGTTAGTGGGTCCCATGCTGTGGGTCCCGCTCACCTGATTTGAGTTTTAAACATGTGTCTTTGGATTAGGCAGCAGTGTCGCATGGGAGCTATTTTTTCCAACGAAGATGTCGCATGAGAGCGATTACAACCAACTACGTCGCATGAGAGACAATTCACACCAACTACGTCGCATGGGAGCTATTCACCCCCACAGAATCCCAGAGCAGCAAGGTGTGTTGTTGCTACTCCCTACACCTCTTGATGTTACCATTCTCCATCCACACCTACCATTTGGAGAAAAAGCTATCCAGAAATAAGATTCACGGGAGCCCTCGGACGCGCACAGGGCTCAGCGCAATCCGGCCGTCTTGCTTAGTGTAATTACCCAAGTGCTTAGATTATTGAGTAGTGGAAATCGTGTGGTTTTGCCTTACTTTCTTTCTCATTTTAGATCCTGCCTTAACCATACAAAGTAGTTTGATGCCTGACAAATAGGCTGAGCCTATAAGTTTGACTGTGAAAAATAAACTGAGCTTATAAGTTTGACTGCCATGTTAATGACTTTCTTTTGACTGCGACCATCTCTCTCCATTCCTATTTCTCAAGTGGGAGTAGTGTCACTTCCAGGAAATAGGTCTCTGTATGCTTAATGCATGTACCTGGATTCCTTTTTATAATGACCGTAATGTTTATGCACTTATAGTTCTACCCAATGTCGAATATTGGAGAGTAATTCATTTTTTGTGCACTGATTGATTTTGTGTCAGCATTTTACTTCAAAAAATGTCATTGTACAACCTGGCCAATTTTCTGGATCTGCGATGACCATGTTCTAATCATCTCCTTTAGCCATGAGGACAGGGTTAGGTTAGACAAATTGGTTGCTAGATTGGGAAGAGTTCTGATCATCTAGCTGTAAAAAATTCTCTTCTTTACATAAATTTGACTTTTGATTTAAAATGCTCTGCAGGACCCAACAGAAGATGCCCTACATCTTTAGTGGAAGAAGTACAAAAGGGTTGCAGTTGAGGCGAGGCTGGGAACACAGGATGCATGGATGGTGATGTAGAGGCTTCTCACTATTTCCATCGTGTTTTATTTTTTCCTTGCCACAGTTCTATTTATGCGTTGGGCAGCTGATTTGACTGGCTAAATTTTAACCACGCCGATTCTTCCATGTTTCTTGACCATAGCCTTTTTGATTGGGTGACAAAAATATTCTTATCATTAAAGTAAGTCTATTTCTGAAAGTTTAAGTTGTATAGGTGAGCTTGATGATCTGCCATAAAATATATTTTTTGTGAGAAGACGGCTGGAATCTTGGTAGAAGAATACCATGCTGAAATCTGAAGAATGCACATATATAAATTGCCCTAAAATAACAGGAACTATCAAAATTTGAGATGTTTTATATGGTTCAGAAAATATGGTTATACTTTTGTTTTGTTGGCTATGAGATTAACAAAGGGGACGTTATGTTGGCTATGAGATTAGCAAAGCAGGACCCTATGTTGGCTGATCAAAGATACTCTTAACTAGCGTTGCTTTGTAAGTTTGCTTCAGAACTTTGATTAGCTTGGACTTTCAGTTAACAACTTCCTTTTCCCCTTTGTAGGGTAAAGCTCAAGGCGTCAATCAAAACAGAGTAAGAAAATAAGCTGGGAATTGTGCAGTGGTATGAAATTTAAAAGAAGCTGAATATAAAGTTGAAGAGCTGGAGCCAAGCATGCAGTCATGCTGTGGTTTATTTATAGGTATTGAGATAGTGGTTAAGTTTGATTTTGTTTCTCAAGTTCTTAGCATTTTTGGTCTAAATGCCACCATTGCGTCATGGAATTCTCTCCCTTTAGTGTGGCAGCAAGAGAAGAAAGTGTGTAAAGAATATAGTGGGGTCCATTTCTGCTTATATCAGTCAGTGTAACGTTATGCTAAACCAGGATTTCACTAACTTATTGCATTACCTGCTTGACCAAAATGTTGGAACCGTCACCCTCGTAAAAATTAATGTATGGTCCTGTGTTTTATCTCTGGTCGTATGAAAGCACCGAGTTTGATTCTTCCATTATGTTTTGCTTCTAACACTATTCGTTGCCTGCACATGCTATACCTGGGTCCCTACCGATAAATTGTTACACGCTTTGTCAAAATGTTGTGACCGACACCCTCGCGCCTAGGCGCGAACCCGATCTAGTATATAGGAGGAAGAGGTACGTCGGTGGACGCCCGAGGGTCCCACAAGATAGGGGGGCGCGCCCTACAGGGGGGGGGGGCCCTCCTATCTCGTGGAGGCTCCGGCTGTTTCTTGACTTGCACTCCAAGCTCTCCGGATCTTGTTCTTTCCAAAAATCATGCCCCTGAAGGTTTCATTCCGTTTGGACTCCGTTTGATATTCCTTTTCTTCGAAATACTAAAATAGGCAAAAAAACAACAATATGGGCTGGGCCTCCGGTTAGTAGGTTAGTTCCAAAGATGATAATAATGTATAAAATAAAGCCCATAAACATCCAAAACAGGTAATATAATAGTATGGAACAATAAAAAACTATAGATACGTTGGAGACGTATCAAGCATCCCCAAGCTTAATTCCTGCTCGTCCTCGAGTAGGTAAATGATAAAAAGAGAATTTTTGATGTGGAATGCTACCTAGCATAATTCTCAATGTAATTTTCTTTAATGTGGCATGAATGTTCAGATCCAAATAATACAAAATAAAAGTTCATATTGATAAAAGAAATAGTAATACTTCAAGCATACTAATCAAAGTAATCATGTCTTCTCAAAATATCATGGAAAAAGAAAGTTCATCCCTACAAAATCATATAGTTAGGCTATGCTTCATTTTCGTCACACAAAGATGTTCCCAACTTCTATACCCCTGATGACAAGCCAAGCAATTGTTTCATACTTAAATAATCTCAAACTTTTTCAACCTTCACGCAATACATGAGCGTGAGCCATGGATATAGCACTATGGGTGGAATAGAATATGATGATGGGGATTGTGTGGAGAAGACAAAAAGGAGAAAGTCTCACATTTACAAGGATAATCAACGGGCTATGGAGATGCCCATTAATTGATGTCAACATGAGGAGTAGGGATTGCCATGCAACGGATGCACTAGAGCTATAAATGAATGCTCAACAAAAGAAAACTAGTGGGTGTGCATCCAACTTGCTTGCTCATGAAGACCTAGGGCATTTGAGGAAGCCCATCATAGGAATATACAAGCCAAGTTCTATAATGAAAAATTCCCACTAGTATGAAAAGCACAACTTATGAGACTCACTATATGAAAAACATGGTGCTACTTTGAAGCACAATATATGCGACTCACTACATGAAGAACAAGGTGCTACTTTGAAGCACAAGTGTGGAAAAAGAGATAGTAGCATTGCCCTTTTTATTTATTTTCTTTTTTCTTTCTTTTTCTTTTTCTTTCTTTTTCTTTTTTTGAGCCTTTCTTTTTTTCTTTTGGCTTTTCTTTTTTTTCTTTGGGCAATGCTCTAAAAATGATGATCATCACACTTCTATTGATTACAACATATGAATTACAACTCGAAACTAGAACAAGATATGACTCTATATGAATTCCTTCGACGGTGTACCGGGATGGTGCAATGAATCAAGAGTGACATGTATGAAAAATAATGCATGGTGGCTTTGCCACAAATACGATGTCAACTACATGATCATGCAATGGCAATATGACAAAAGTAATGTATGTCATGATGATGATAAACGGAATGGTGGAAAGTTGCATGGCAATATATCTCGGAATGACTATGGAAATGCCATAATAGGTAGGTATGGTGGCTGTTTTGAGGAAGATATAAGGAGGTTTATGTGTGATAGAGCGTATCGTATCACGGGGTTTGGATGCACCGGTGAAGTTTGCACCAACTCTCAAGGTGAGAAAGGGCAATGCACGGTACCGAAGAGGCTAGCAATGGCGGAAAGGTAAAAGTGCATATAATCCATGGACTCAACATTAGTCAAAAGAACTCATGTACTTATTGCAAAAATTTAGAAGTCATCAAAAATCAAGTACTACGCGCATGCTCCTAGGGGGATAGATTGGTAGGAAAAGACCATCGCTCGTCCCCGATCACCACTCATAAGGATGCACAAGCCAGGTACACTTCATGTTTCAAATTTGTTACATAACTTTAACCATACGTGCATGCTACGGGACTTGCTAACTTCAACACAAGCATTCTTTAAATTCATAATCACCCAACTAGCATGACTTTAATATCACTACCTCCATATCTCAAAACAATTATCAAGCATCAAATTGATCATAGCATCCAATTCACATCCTATGATAGTTTTTATTATACCCAACTTGGATGCTCATCATTCTAGGACCAAATTATAACCATAGCAAATACCATGCTGTTCTAAAAGACTCTCAAAATAATATAAGTGAAGCATGAGGGACTAGCAATTTCTTCAAAATTAATCCACCACCATGCTCTAAAAGAAATAAGTGAAGCAGTAGAGCAAAAACTATCAAGCTGAAAAGATATAAGTGAAGCACATAGAGTATTCTAGTAAATTCTAATCAAAATAGGCTTCTCCCAAAAGGTGTGTTACAGCAAGGATGATTGTGGTAAACTAACAAGCAAAGACCAATATAATACACGACGCTCCAAGCAAAACACATATCATGTGGTGAATAAAAATATAGCTCCAAGTAAAGTTACCAATGAACGAAGACGAAAGAGGGGATGCCTTCCCGGGGCATCCCCAAGCTTAGGCTTTTGGCTATTGTTGAATATCTTGGGGTAACTTGGGCATCCCCAAGCTTAGGCTCTTGCCACTCTTTATTCCATAGTCCATAAAAGCTTTACCCAAGACTTGAAAACTTCACAACACAAAACTCAACAGGAAATCTTATAAGCTCCGTTAGTGAAAGAAAACAAAACCACCACATAAGTTACTGCAATGAACTCATTCTTTATTTATTTTGGTGTTAAACCTACTGTATTCCAATTTCTTTATGGTTCATAGACTGAATTACTAGCCATAGATGCATTGAAATAAGCAAACAACACACGAAAAACAGAATCTGTCAAAAACAGATCAGTCTATAGCAATCTGTAACTAACGCAAACTTATGGAACTCCAAAAATCCTACCAAAATAGGACGTACTGGAAAATTTGTTTATTGATCAGCATCAAAACGAATCAATGCAAAAGCTTGTTTCTGTGATTTATTGAATTTTTTCTCGTGAGCGCAAAGTTTCTGTTTTTCAGCAGAATCAAATCAACCATCATCATAGTTTATCCTATAGGTACTACTTGGAACAAACACTAAACAAAAGATAAAAAAACATCTAAACAGAAAGTAGAAACAAAATTTAACACTAAACTGGAACAAAAACAAAGAACATAAAGAAAATTGGGTCGCCTCCCAACTAGTGCTATCGTTTAACGCCCATAGCTAGGCATAAAAGCGAAGATAGATCTAACGAGTGCCATCTTTGGCACTTGATTCATAAGTAGCACACATGATAGATTCATAAGGTAATTTGACTTTCTTTCTTGGAAAGTGCTCCATGCCTTTCTTTAAGGGAAATTGGAATCTAATGGTCCCTTCTTTCATATCGATAATCGCACCAATCGTTCTAAGGAAAGGTCTACCAAGAATAATAGGGCAAGAAAGATTGCAATCTATATCAAGAATGATAAAATCTACGGGCACCAAATTTCTATTTGCAACAATAAGAACATCATTGATCCTTCCCATATGATTTTTAATGGTGGAATCCGCAAGGTGCAAATTTAACGAGCAATCATCAAGATCATGAAAATCTAGAATATCACATAAAGTTTTCGGAATAGTGGAAACACTAGCACCCAAATCACACAAAGCAAAACACTCAAATCTTTGATTATAATTTTTATAGTGGTTCCCACTCATCATTAAGTTTTCTAGGTATAGAAACTTTCAAATTAAGTTTTTCCTCATAAGATTGCATCAAGGCATCAACAATATGTTTGGTAAAAGCTTTGTTTTGACTATAAGCATGAGTACAACCTTTTAAAGAGCAATTATCATGGTCAAATTCCTTCAAATCCGAGATAGTAGGTTCAACATTATTAGAAGTTGAGGATTCTCCAATCTCTCTTTTACCAAATTTAGCATTAAGATCTAAAGACTCCGAATTCTTGGGACGCCTTCTAGGCAAAGTTGATTCATTATCAGTCCCATAATCATCAAAACTCATATTGCAAAACATAGATCTAATAGGAGACACATCAATAACTTTAAGATCTTCATCATTATTTTCACGGAAACTAGAAGAACACGCTTTTATAAAGCTATCTTTCTTAGCACGCAATCTAGCGTTTCTTTCCTTGCACTCATCAATGGAAATTCTCATTACTTTGAGAGACTCATTGATATCATGCTTAGGAGGAGAAGGTCTAAGTTTAAGAGAATCAACATCAAGCGAAAGTCTATCAACGTTCCTAGCCAAATCATCAACTTTGAGCAATTTTTCTTCAAGCAAAGCATTAAAATTCTTTTGAGAAATCATAAATTCTTTCACACTATTCTCAAAATCAGAGGGCATCTTATTAAAATTACCATAAGAATTATGGAAGGAATTTCCATAATTATTAGAGGAATTACTAGGGAACGGTCTAGCATTAAAATTCCCTCTATATGCATTGTTTCCAAAACTATTCCTACCAACAAAATTCACATCCATAGATTCATTATTATTCTCAATCAAGGAAGACAAAGGCATATCATTAGGATCAAGAGGAGTATTTTTAGTAGAAAACATCTTCATAAGTTCATCCATCTTTCCACTCAAAACATTGATTTCTTCTATAGCATGCACTTTTTACTAGAAGATCTTTCGGTGTGCCCTTGAGAATAATTAGCCATAATATTATCAAGAAGTTTTGTAGCATCTCCTAACGTGATTTCCATAAAGGTGCCTCCCGCGGTCGAATCTAAGAGATTTCTAGAAGCAAAGTTCAAACCGGCATAAAATTTTTGTATGATCATCCATAAATTCAAACCATGAGTAGGGCAATTGCGAAGCATCAATTTCATTCTTTCCCAAGATTGGGAAACATGCTCATGATCAAGTTGTTTAAATTTCATAATGTCGTTCCTAAGAGTGATGATCTTAGCGGGAGGAAAATACTTAGAGATAAAAGCATCTTTGCACTTTTTCCAAGAATCAATACTATTTTTAGGCAAAGACGAAAACCAAACTTTAGCATGATCTCTAAGTGAAGACGGAAATAACTTCAATTTGACAATATTGTTATTCATATCTTTCTTCTTTTGCATATCACACAAATCAACAAAATTGTTTAGATGAGTAGCGGCATCTTCACTAGGAAGGCCGGCGAATTGATCTTTCATAACAAGATTCAGCAAAGCAGCATTGATTTCACAAGACTCAACATCATTAAGAGGAGCAATCGGAGTACTAAGGAAATCATTATTATTGGTATTCGAGAAGTCACACAATTTGGTATTATCTTGCGCCATGGCAACAAGTAATCCAACACACAAGCAAACAGAAAAAGGCAAGCGGAAAAGAGAGGAGGAGATTGGGAAAGAGAGGGCGAATAAAACGGCAAGGATGAAGTGGGGGAGAGGAAAACGAGAGGCAAATGGCAAATAATGTAAATGCGAGGGAGATAGGTTTGTGATAGGTACTTGGTATGTCTTGACTTGAGCGAAGACCTCCCCGGCAACGGCACCAGAAATCCTTCTTGGTACGTCTTGAGCTAGCATTTGTTTTCCCCGAAGAGGAGAGGGTGATGCAGCAAGTGTAGCGTAAGTATTTCCCTTAGTTTTTTGAGAACTAAGGTATCAATCCAGTAGGAGGCTCCTCCAAAGTCCCACGCGCCTACACAGACAAACTGAGAACTCGCAACCAACGCAGTAAAGGGGTTGTCAATCCCTTCACGACCACTTGCAAAAGTGAGATCTGATAGAGATAGTATGATAAGATAAATATATTTTTGGTATTTTATAATATAGATGCAAAAAGTAAAGATGTAAATAAAAGTAGATTGAAAGAAAATATGATAAGAGATAGACCCGGGGGCCATAGGTTTCACTAGAGGCTTCTCTCGAGAGCATAAGTATTACGGTGGGTGAACAAATTACTGTCGAGCAATTGATAGAAAAGTGAATAATTATGACGTTATCTAGGCATGATCATGTATATAGGCATCACATCCATAACAAGTAGACCGACTCCTTCCTACATCTACTACTATTACTCCACACATCGATCACTATCCAGCATGCATCTAGAGTATTAAGTTCATAAGAACAGAGCAATGCATTAAGCAAGATGATATGATGTAGAGGGATAAACTCATGCAATATGATATAAACCCCATCTTGTTATCCTCGATGGCAACAATACAATATGTGTCTTGCAACCCTTTCTGTCACTGGGTAAGAACACCGCAAGATTGAACCAAAGCTAAGCACTTCTCCCATGGCAAGAAAGATCAATCTAGTAGGCCAAACCAAACCGATAATTCGAAGAGACTTGCAAAGATAACTCAATCATACATAAAAGAATCCAGAGAAGATTCAATTAATATCCATAGATAAATCTGATCATAAACTCATAATTCATCGGATCTCGACAAACACACTGCAAAAAGAGATTACATCAAATAGATCTCCACAAGAGAGGGGGAGAACATTGTATTGAGATCCAAAAAGAGAGAAGAAGCCATCTAGCTAATAACTATGGACCCGTAGGTCTGTGGTAAAGTACTCACAACTCATAGGAGGGGCAAGGATGTTGATGTAGAGGCCCTCCATGGTCGATTCCCCCTTCGGCAGAGTGCCGGCGAAGGCTCCAAGATGGTATCTCGCGGATACAGAAGGTTAAGGTGGTGGAAATTGTGTTTCGTGGTGCCCCTGGATGTTTTCGGGGTCCATAGGTATATATAGGAGGAAGAGGTACGTCGCTGGACGCCCGAGGGTCCCACGATACAGGGGGCACCCCCTATAGGGGGGCGCGCCCTCCTATCTCGTGGAGGCTCCGGCTGTTTCTTGACTTGCACTCCAAGCTCTCCGGATCTTGTTCGTTCCAAAAATCACGCTGCCGAAGGTTTCATTCCGTTTGGACTCCGTTTGATATTCCTTTTCTTTGAAATACTGAAATAGGCAAAAAACAGCAATATGGGTTGGGCCTCTGGTTAGTAGGTTAGTCTAAAAAATGATAATAATGTATAAAATAAAGCCCATAAACATCCAAAACAGGTAATATAATCGCATGGAACAATAAAAAATTATAGATACGTTGGAGACGTATCTGCTACTTCAAGAGGATAGTATTTCTACACCAGCCAAGACATGGGACGCCAGCAAAGGAGAGTATTTCTACATGAGAACCACGCTGATCACGATGGTGCACGACTATCTCGATTACGGATATGTCACAGGCAAGGTGTGCCATGGATATTGCGGATGTGCGCGGTGCATGGATGATACGATGTCTCAGCAGCTAATGTCAAGGGAAGATGGCGGGTCTGGGAAAATCATGTACATGGGGCATCAAAGATGGCTCGAGAATGACGACCCGTGGAGAAACTGTGGAGATCTATATAATGGTCACGCTGAGCATCGAGGACATCCATGTAAGCGGAGCGGCGCCGAAATCAATGAGCTGTTGAAAAACTGGGAATGGTGCCCAGCGTCGGGAAAGATGATGAAAAAGGCGCCGGAGCCACTACTGAAGGTATGGAAGACGAGGACTGTGTTCTAGGACTTGGAGTACTGGCACAAACTTGACACACCTAATTGCCTTGATCAAATGCATATCTGTAAGAATGTCCTTGAGAGCTTGCTGGCGACGCTGATGAACATGCCGGATAAGACCAAGGATGGGCTGAAGGCAAGAAAAGACTTTCTTACTACACCTTAAGTCCGGCTGAGATCGGTCAATTCTTTAAGTGCCTTACCGGAGTCAAAGTTAGTTCCGGCTACTATGGCAAGATAAGTAGATATCTCGACACAGACAAGAAAAGGTTCAGCGGGACGAAGTCCTATGACTGTAATGTGATGATGACGTAGATACTTCCTGTTGCCCTTAGAGGGATAATGGACAAGCACATCCGTGACACACTTATTGGTCTTTGCAACTTTTTCGACGTCATCTCTCAAAAGTCGATCAGTGTGAAGCAGCTCCGAAGGCTACAGGAAGAGATCATTGTGAAACTGAATGAGCTGGAGATGTACTTCCCGCCCGCGTTCTTTGACATGATGGTGCATATGTGTGTCCATATTGTGGACGACATAATAGACCTGGGCCGTCATTCCTTCACAACATGATGCCGTTTGAGAGGATGAATGGGATCATCAAAGGATTTGTTTGTAACATGTCCCGTCTAGATGGAAGCATCATCTAGGGCTATCTGACACAAGAGTGCATCTCTTTCCGCGACAATTTTCTATATGGCGCGGATCAGCCACCTGGTGTTGGTGTTGGTTTGCCTGTTAACATGCACGATGGGAGGGTCAAAGGAGAAGGTCACTCCAACAGTCGCACAACACTGCACGTGGCATACTCAGATCGACGCAATAACTTTGATAGAGCAAACTTGGTAGTGCTACAACACCTAGACAAGGAAGATCCTTTCGTGGCACCTCACAAAGAAATGATCACAAAGAAGTATCGTGACCGAGGGGTATGCAGGACGAACGCCAAAGTTACTAGAGAGCACAATTCCACTTTCCTGCATTGGTTCAAAGAGCATATTATTGCTAATCTCTCGAAAGAGGGTTCTAAGGACGGATTGCTCATATACGCCTTAGCACATGGCCCCTCGCCCAACTTCGTCACCTATCAGGCATACGATATCAACGGATACACGTTCTACACGGAGGCCAATGATATGGACAGTGATGATCAGAACTCAGGGGTGACAATGGAATGCATGACCGGCTGCGACAACGGCGCAACTGAGAGATTTTACGGAAAGGTCGAGGAGATCTAGGAGCTTGACTACTCTGGACTACGCAACGCGACGATATTCCATGTCAGATGGGCTAAGAATGTCGAAAGATAAAACCAGTATTTCACTACCATGACTATACCTGATGCCAAGAGTGCTACCGTGAACGCTAACGCAAAAAACGAGTCATGGGTACACGCTAAGCACATGACACAATGCTTCTTCATAACCGACCCATGCAATCCCAGTCGTGTTGTCGTGAGGAGATGTAAAAGGAACATCATTGGAATGGATGGAGTCGCCAACGAGGAAGACTACAACTAGTACGGCAACCCAATTCGGGAAGATGACGATGCCGATGAAGTATACATCAAAATAAGAATCAATACTACATTACCTATGAAATATCGTACTCCATGGAAAAGGAAAAGTCACAATGAGGGGCTCAATTATTCTTCAACAAACAAGAAGGGAAAGAAGCTCACTCAAAAATGAAAATGTCAACGCTGAGGAACTGTACGTTATCGGTCAAATGGTGTAATACATATGTTCCTATTTTGTGTACACACTTGGCCATTATGCATGGGTCAAATGATGTAATATATATGTTCCTATTTTGTATACATACTTAACCGTCAAATGATGCAATATATATCGCCTTAGTTATATACATTGTATCAACTTCCTTTTGTTCAATGCTCTCGGGAAAAAAGAAAAGAAAAGAAAAGAAAAGGGAGAGAAAATAAATGAAAAGAAAATAGAAGAAACAAATAGGAAAATTGCTATAGGTAGTGGCTATAGCAGTAGCACTTTCTGCACAAAAATGCTATAGCTACCTGTAATAGCAATAGCGCTTTCTGTATGAAATGGCTATAGCTACCTGTAATAGCAGTAGCACTTTCTGTGTAAAAGTGTTATAGCTAGCTTAGCTATAGCACGTTTTTCCGGAACACACTACTACTACCTCGACTTAACCCCAAAAATCCTCACTCTCTCTGCTTCTTCCTGCCTCTGCTTTTCCCCAAATCCTCACTCTCTCTTCCCCTGTGTCATCGCCGCCGGAGCCCTGCCCTCGGCACACCCCTGCGCTCGCCCCCGTCTCCCCCAACCCCGGTGACCCTCGTTGTTGTGTCGTCTCCCTCGACCCCGCCTCGCCTCAGTGCCGTGCCGTCTCCCCCGACCCCATCTTTCTCTCTGCCCTCTATAAGAACTCTCCCCTCCCCTCTTCTCTTCTATTTAGTGCTAGTTAGTATGAAATAGCATGAACCCTAGGCTATTTTTTAGTGTAAGAACAAATAGAATTGATTATATAGGTTTCTTGCATTTGTTAGTTAAAGCAATTGTTGTCATTTAAATTTTATAGTGCTAGTTAGTTTATTAGAATGAGTATGAAACCTAGGACAGATTAGTTAAAGCAACTGTTGCTATTTTAATTTTTTAGTTAAATAAATTGTTGCTATTTAAAAAAACAGAATTTGAAGTGGACAAATTAGTTAAAGCAACTGTTGCTATTTAAATTTTTAGTTAAAGCAATTGTTACCCCTGTTCAAGAATTCATCCGATTAACCAGTTAACTTGCCGATTAACCCCTACTCGTAGGATCGCCGAGTAGCCGATAAACCAATAAATCATCCGATTAATTGGTTAAATGTCCGATTAACTTGCCGATTAGCCAATTAATCCCCTACTCGCAAGCCAACCGAGCAGCTACCAGTTAACGATTTCCTCAACAATGATTGTTACTATTGAAAAAAACAGAATTTGAAGTGGACAGATTAGTTAAAGCAACTGTTGCTATTTAATTTTTTTAGTTAAAACATAATTTAGGTAGGCTGAATTTAGTTTCAAATATTGTGAAGAAAAATGACTTCTTGCATTTTTCTTCAAGCTATATATTTCTCTTTCTTTTATATGCAAATTTGAAGTGGACATGTGATATGTGGACATGTGATTTGGACATGCCATATTTGGAATTTGGACATGTGATGTTTTGGACATGTCATGTTTGGAAAATCATGATTATGTGCAAGGTAAATAATCCGGGTGGCCTATGTTTTGCCAGAATGTTGATTCATTTCTGTTTCGGTGAATTTCAGGAGCTCAATATGTCCACTTTTTAGCAAAGGTCATGGCGAAATTTACCGTGAATTTTGCAATGACTTGTGCTAGAAAGTAGGCATATCGAGTGTCGAGAGTTGCCGGGAAACGACATTCCAGCAAACGTAGATCTTTTTTATGTCATTTCTCATTTTTTATAGTTTTCGAATTAAACAAGGAGACTTAATCATACGAAACATGTCGAACAACACAGAAACCAGGCCTTCTGACCAAGATGCAGACGAGATGGATTATGATGGTGAACAATAGTAACTTGAATTTTTATCTGCTAAGCACAGTCAAGGTTTGCAGGTCGGCCTCAATTATGGTACTAACGCTAATACGGATGGCGCCGACACCGATGGCGGTGCCGAGACCGGCGGGGAAGGTACATGCGGGGAGGATACCGGCGCCGATGCCGCTACCGAAAAGAAGAAGCAGAAGAAGCAGAGGTTACGAAACCCTAACAAACTCGGCATCGGACAACTGGTGATCACAAATATGGCACCTGGAAAGTTTGAGCCATTAGAGCTAGAAGAACCTCACAAGTGCTATGGGAACCAAGTAGGATGCATCCTACGAGAATGCGCAAGCATGAATGATGATGACTTAATGAGTAAAGAACATTTGCGGCAGTTGCTCCTGATGAAGTTGCATAAGAGATTCAAGTTCCACGACTGGGATTATAGCATAGAGCAATCGTGGGATGATCCGGAGATGAAAAAGATTAACAATCATGCCATGGGCATGTTCAGCAATGATTTGGCCTCTTGGAAACGGGGGGGGGGGGGTAAAACAAGCTATTGAGGCTGAGGAACCCCTGTCCAAGATTCTGGAGGAAAATCCGACACTTACGGAAGAGGAGTTCGAAAAGTTCAAGGACACTTGCGCTATCGAGGCAGCCAAGGCTAAGGCTGCGAAATTCAAGAGCCTTGTAACGCCCCGGATTCGATGCGCCAGGTGTCTGCCAGTTATTCGCCGTCATTGCCATGTCATTTGCTTGCGTGTTGCATATTTTCATGTCATCATGTGCATTGCATTGCATACGTGTTCGTTCCTCTCTTCTTCTCGAGTGCTCTCGATTCTTTGCTTATTCTCTTGAGTTCTTGTTTCACCTCATCCTTTTCCCCCTTCCGTCTCGGTCCTAAGATCTCGGGACGAGATCTCTTGTTAGTGGAGGAGTGTTGTAACGCCCCGGATAAGATGCGCCAGGTGTCTTCCCATTATTCACCGTTGTTGTCATGTCATTTCCTTGCGTGTTGCATATTTTCATGTCATCATGTGCATTGCATTGCATACGTGTTCGTTTCTTGCATCCGATCTTTTTCCCCATTGTCCGTTTTGCAATTCGACACTCCTATGTCATCTGGCGTCCCCTTCCTGCCTCTCTTCGTGAGCGGGTGTTAAACTTTCTCGGAATGTCCCAAGGTTTGCCAAGCGGCCTTGGTATAGCACCGGTAGACCGCCTGTCAAGTTTCGTGTCATTTGGAGTCCGTTTGATACTCCAACGGTTAACCGGGGAACCATAAAAGCCCCTTTCTGTTGCAGCCCAACACCCCTCCAAAGTGGCCCAAAACCCATCCTAACCCCCTCCATGCTCTCGGTCGTTCGATCACGATCGTGTGGGCAAAAACCGCACCTCATTTGGACTCTCCTAGCTCCCTCTATCTATAAATAAGTCCTCCCCTCCATTTTTCGCGTATGAATCCCCCAAACCCTAGCAGTCTTCCTCCTCGCGCCGCCGGTCATGTCCATCCGCGCCGGACATGTCCGCCGGACACCTCGCTCCGGCCAATCCAGCGCTGCCACATCACCCCGCCATCGCTCCCGGCCACTGGCGTCGTGCCACATCGCCCCCAGCTCCTCAGCCCGTGCCTCCTCTCTCTCCCCACCACCCGTGGCCCGTGGGGCCCGAGGCCGGCCCGACCGGGCCTGGATCCGCGCCGCCGCACGCGGGCGCCGCCTGCCCCGAGCCGACCAGCGTCGCCGCACCACCCCTCGCCTCGCCTCCCCGCCTCCCGGTCGCTGCCGCCCATCGCCGGCTCCGCCGCCCGCCGGCGCGCCCCGACCGGCGCCGCCCTGGCCACCCGCCAGCCCCGCGCCGCCAGGCCGCGCCCCGCAGCTCCCTCCGGCGACCGCGCCCCCGCCTCTGGCCGGCTGGCCTCCTCCTCAACCCTGCCGGCCCCTTCTTCTCCGGCCACTCTCCGGCGAGCCCTCTGGCCGCCTTGGTTTCCGCGCCCTAGATCTGATCCAAAGAGGTTGACCCTGGAAACGCCTAAGTCCCTGATATTTTTGTATATTTTTAGCTCCTGTTCATCGCATCATAACTTGCTGCATACTGCTCCGTTTCATGCGCATGATATATCAAAATGTTCTCCATGAGATGATCTTCATTTCGTTCCATTGTGCCATGTTCATTTGAGTTCATCTTGATGCCCGAATCATTGTTGCAAGAGTGCTATATGATGTTAATCTGCTGAAACTGTTATAACTTGGTGATTTGTCATTTTCGTTGCATTTTGTGTGTGCATATTATGAGCATGAGCTCTGCATGAGTTTTAAACTAAATCATGCCATCTTTACGGGGGTGCAAACCATGTATTTTTGTGAGTCTTGTAGTGAGTGCATCAAGCTTGTTAAGTAGGGTACTTGTTGTTGCTGTTTTGCTAGGCTGAATATGTTATTTCGTGATGCTATGTAAATCTGCTGCTACAAGTCATTGTATGCATAATCTGGAGATGTTCACTAAGGATGTTTTGTTATACATGGCATGCTCTATCCATCCGTGCTCCTGGTTGCATTTATATCCTGCTGTAGCTTGCTATAATCTTGCTCTCAAGTTGCTAAATAATGTTGCTGTCAACCTGTTAATATTAAGTTCAGTTTTTGCCATGTGCTTTGCTAGTGATCCATGCACCCTATGAACTTGCTCTTGCCATGTTTAGCTTCATAAACATGTCTTCTTACTGTTTGTTACCTTGTCATGCCATGTATTGCTCTGTGGTAAGTGGTACAAGCTCACCAACATGCCTACTTATTGTTGTTCCTGCCATGTATGAATCTGTCATATAACTTGCCATGTTTACATGGTTGCCATAATATCTTCTGATCCTTTTTGGCTCATGGTCAGTAAAGGACTTTTGTTCTATGCATTTAGTAGTTTCATGCCATGCCTTTGTTTACCATGATAAGTTCTTGTAGCATGTTGTTTGATAGCTCTAAACATTGCAACTTGATGTTATTTCTGCAGAGTCTGAAACTATTATTATTTGCAATCTTGCCATGTGTTTTGGAGCATGTTCTAGTGATTTCTGGAGATAGCTTAGTGTTCATGTCCATGCCTTTTGTTCTCATGTGGGGTGCTGTAGCATGTTGTTTTGATGCTTGCAATATGCCTAGTTGCTATTTTGGACAGCTTGTCCTTTAAACCTGTATAGAGTCTGTGTGTGGTGAACCGTTGCTCCGTTTTGACTATGCTTTATATGAAACTTGCTTGAATTTGCATGTAGCTTCATATTATCATGTTGCATCCTTGTTTTGGGTATGTTTGCTTGATGTTTGTATGCATTTTGCATCAATGTAATGTTTATCTTGTTTTGCTCATATCTTCTAGGCCGTAGCTCCGAACTAAATGAACTTTATATGTAACTTGACTAGAATTTCATGTAGATCATCTTGGAGCATCTTAACTTGCTGTTTAACAACTTGAACATAAGGTTTATTCAGATCTGGACCAATTCCGAAATTTGCATATGAGGACTTACCAGAATTGTTATATGTTGCTTCCGGCCTCATTTAAACTTGCTTTGATGTGTTGTTCTTGTATGCATCATATCTTGCCATGAGTAGCTTCATGTAGCTTTGTCATGCATCATGCTTGTTTGTGCATCATGTCATGTTCATGTGTGGTGTGTTTACTATGTTGTGTGCTTCTTCTCGATAGTTTCCCGTTTCGTTGCGATCGTGAGGATTTGTTCGTCTACGCTTGGTTCGTCTTCGTGGCTTCATCTTCTTCATGGACTCGTTCTTCTTCCTAGCGGGATTTCAGGCAAGATGACCGCTACCCTGGATCTCACTACTATCATTGCTATGCTAGTTGCTTCGTTCTATTGCTATGCTGCGCTACCTATCTTTTGCTCCTCAAGCCTCCAAAATTGCCATGTCATCCTCTAACCGTTTTCACCCTTCCTAGCAAACAGTTGTTTGGCTATGTTACCGCTTTTGCTCAGCCCCTCTTATAGCGTTGTTAGTTGCAGGTGAAGTTGAAGATTGCTCCATGGTGGACAGGATTATGTTGGGATATCACAATATCTCTTTATTTAATTAATGCACCTATATACTTGGTAAAGGGTGGAAGACTCGGCCTTATGCCTGCTGTTTTGTTCCACTCTTGCCGCCCTAGTCTTCCATCATACCGGTGTTATGTTCCCGGATTTTGCGTTTGTTACGTGGTTGGGTGATTTATGGGACCCCCTTGACAGTTTGCTTTGAATAAAACTCCTCCAGCAAGGCCCAACCTTGGTTTTACCATTTGCCTCACCACCACCTATACCCTTCCCTTGGGTCGGCCAACCCGAGGGTCATCTTTATTTTAGCCCCCCCGGGCCAATGCTTGTCTAAGTGTTGGTCCGAACTGAGTAGACTGCGGGGCTCCCTCGGGGAAACTCGAGGTCTGGTTTTACTCGTAGGATGTCTCATCCGGTGTTGCCCTAAGAGCAAGATATGTGCAGCTCCTATCGGGATTGTCAACGCATCGGGCGGCTTTGCTGGTCTTGTTTTACCATTGTTGAAATATCTTGTAAACCGGGATTCCGAGTCTGATCGAGTCTTCCTGGGAGAAGGTATATCCTTCGTTGATCGCGAGAGCTTATCATGGGCTAAGTTGGGACACCCCTGCAGGGTATAATCTTTTGAAAGCTGTGCCCGCGATTATGCGGAAAATGGGAATTTGTTAATGTCCGGTTGTAGATAACTTGACACCAGATCCGAATTAAAATGCATCAACCGTGTGTGTAGCCGTGATGGTCTCTTCTCGGCGGAGTCTGGGAAGTGAACACGGTCTTTGGGTTATGTTTGACGTAAGTTGGAGTTCAGGATCACTTCTTGATCATTGCTAGCTTCACGACCGTTCCGTTTGCTCTCTTCTCGCTCTTATTTGCGTATGTTAGCCACCATATATGCTTAGTCACTGCCGCAACCTCACCATTTTACCTCTTCTGTTCCCATTAAGCTTTGCTAGTCTTGATACCCATGGTAATGGGATTGCTGAGTCCTCGTGGCTCACAGATTACTACAACAACAGTTGCAGGTGCAGGTTATGCGATGATCATGACGCGAGAGTGATGTTTACTTGTTTTGGAGTTCTTCTTCTGCTTCTTCTTCGATCAGGGGATAGGTTCCAGGTCGGCAGCCTGGGCTAGCAGGGTGGATGTCGTTTGAGTTTCTGTTTGTGTTTCATCCATAGTCGGATGATGTTCTTGTGTATGATGATGTTGTATTCATGTGGCATTGTATGCCTTTTGTATGTATCCCCGTCTATTATGTAATGTTGATGTAATGATATCCACCTTGCAAAAGCGTTTCAATATGCGGTTCTATCCTTGGTGGGACCTTCGAGTCTCTTTAGGATAGTATCGCATATTGGGCGTGACAAGTTGGTATCAGAGCCTCGACCGACCCTAGGAGCCCCCTTGATTGATCGTGTAGTTTGGCCGTTGTTGAGTCTAGAAGAAAACTATTTTCCGAGTCTAGTTATATCGGAGAGTAGGAATTCTTTTTACTCCTCAGCCCCTTCGTCGCTCTGGTCAGGAATCTTGACATAGGTGTTTTGAATTACTCCTCTTCCCCTTCAAATTTTCTTTAGGTTCACGTAGTTGGGTTTCCGATCGTTGGTTCTCAGCTCTTTTCATCCGGTGCATTTCTCGTCAAGTTGACTCAAGCCTCTTCGTCTTTGCCAAGTTCAATCCTCAGTTGTCTTCTATTCCCACCCGCCCTCCCTTCTTCTTCTCAGAACCGGTGTCCGTAATTGAGTATCCATCCTACTCATGTGAAGCCTTTGCCTTCTTTCAACCGGTGTTTTTCTCTTCAAGATATTCATCGGTTTCCCCTCCCGAGTTGCCTTTGTTCTTCCCGCCCTCCCACCCTCTTATTCCCGAAGCTGGAGTCTCTTTCGACCATCAATTTCATTCGTGTGGAGCCTCTTCAATCTTCCCTCAATTGTTTCAACCGGTGAATTCTCATTTTGTTTGTCATTCTTCATCTCTTTTTCTTCTCCGGTGGGTTCAATTCAAGTTTTCGGTTGATCATATTCTTTTCCTCGGCCCAAGTGTTTTCCCTGCTTGTTCGCCTCTCGCCAGTTTATCCTTCTGGAGTGTTCAAGACATCTCAAGAGTTTCGTCTGTGTTCCAATTAATTCGAGGTTGTCACCTCATTCAAAGATTTCAATTGTTCCGGTGCATCATCTATCTATTCATCATCCCTTTCCAACGGTGTTTTTCTCTCTAGTGAGCCCTAACCCACAGGTATTTTCCCAGGATCTTACCTGACTCTTCTAATTCCCACGGAGTTATTCTCAAATTCTTTTCAAAGTGTGATGTAAGAATGGATCCCATCAGTCAGATGCCTTTCCAAGATCAATTTCAAATCATTTTGATTGTTGACTCAACCTCTTCGCTTTTCATTCTCTCAGAGTATCTCAGTAATTTTGGTGCTGTTTCTCGTCGTCATTTGAAGACCGAAGAAGAGTTTTTCCTCTAAATCTTGTCCGTTCTCTTGAAGTTTCGTGGTTCTAGCTTCATGTTATCCTCTTGAATTATTCCAGTTATCAGATATTCTTTTCTTACCCATCCGGAGTATGTCAGAAGTTGTTTTCCCGTTCCTTTTCACCAGAGGCCATCGTTCCAGAAGAATTCTTCGTCCTCAAATTTCAGCTACCGTTATCCAGTTATCCCGGTGCTCCGTTCAAGTGTTCTTTAATCAGCTCATGATCTCCTTGTTCTTTTGCATCTAAATCCCCTCTAGCTTATTTGTTCTCCTATTTCTTCCCGGTGATTCGTTCTCTTTCATCAGTCATTTTCGAATTCTTACGGTGGTTCGTTCAAGATTCTTTTTCCTTGATTATCATTTTAATTCATTCATTCTTTCCAATCCTATCGGTGGCTCATGAAGACCTTCCCAATTTTGCGTTATATCTCTCGAAAATACTTTTCAACGCGAATAAGTTGTATGCAATCCTTTGCTTCTCATCAATTTAATTGATGGAGTTAAGCATAACATAATTCTTATTCTTATTTCATCCAAGTGATTAATCCCTTCCTTCAGAGTTTGTTCTTGAGGAATAAATTCTAGTTCCAGGCGCTTTCATCTTTTCTTTTCCGGAGTCAAATTTCCTCAGCCATTTCGTCGGAACCTCCATCTAAATCATCACAAGCTTTAATCTTATTCTTTCATCCTTCATTTCTATCTCATCATCCTTTTGTCACCGGAGTTCTCCATGGTGGTTCTTCACGATTTAAGTCATTCTTCAAGAGTTCATCAAGATTCTTGTTGGAGTAGTTCAAGTATATTTTCTTCTCGAGTCTCGAAGTGCAGTTAATTCTCCGTTTTTCTTTTGAAGTGGAGTTTTGCATTTCTTCGTTCTTCTCAGCTATTCAGGCATTGGTTGTGGTACAATTTCACCTCAAGTTCTGAGTTGTTTTTGGATAAGTCCACAACAAGGTTATTCCTTTCGTTGTTAATTTTCTCAACAGCTCTGCTTAAACCTTCCGTCTAAAGATGCTTTCTATTTCATTCGTGGCGCAAGCTGTCATTTTCTTCTCCGTTCTTTTGATTCAACTCTTTCAATTCTTTCCGGAGGTTTTGTGTCATGTCTTCATCAATTATCATTCCATCCACTCAAGGTCGTGTTCTATTCCTCCATGTTTCAGCCGAAGCGCTGCCTAAATTCTTCCATTCTTATTCCTTTCCTATCTTGTTCTAACGGGAGTGTTTTTAGAGTCTATCTGGTTCCGTGAGCTTTCGATTCTCGTCATTCTTGTCGTTCCTCTCTTCTTCTCGAGTGCTCTCGATTCTTTGCTTATTCTCTTGAGTTCTTGTTTCACCTCATCCTTTTCCCCCTTCCGTCTCGGTCCTAAGATCTCGGGACGAGATCTCTTGTTAGTGGAGGAGTGTTGTAACGCCTCGGATAAGATGCGCCAGGTGTCTTCCCATTATTCACCGTTGTTGTCATGTCATTTCCTTGCGTGTTGCATTTTTTCATGTCATCATGTGCATTGCATTGCATACGTGTTCGTTTCTTGCATCCGAGCTTTTTCCCCGTTGTCGGTTTTGCAATCTGACACTCCTATGCCATCCGGCGTCCCCTTCTTGCCTCTCTTCGTGAGCGGGTGTTAAACTTTCTCGAAATGGCCCGAGGTTTTCCAAGCGGCCTTGGTATAGCACCGGTAGACCGCCTGTCAAGTTTCATGTCATTTGGAATCCGTTTGATACTCCAACGGTTAACCGGGGAACCGTAAAAGCCCTCTTTTTGTTGCAGCCCAACACCCCTCCAAAGTGTCCCAAACCCCATCCTAACCCCCTCCATGCTCTCGGTCGTTCGATCACGATCGTGTGGGCGAAAACCACACCTCATTTGGACTCTCCTAGCTCCCTCTATCTATAAATAAGTCCTCCCCTCCATTTTTTGCGTATGAATCCTCCCAAACCCTAGCAGTCTTCCTCCTCACGCCGCCGGACTTGTCCATCCGCGCCAGACATGTCCGCCGGACACCTTGCTCCGGCCAATCCAGGGCTGCTACGTCACCCCGCTGCCGCTCCCGGCCACTGGTGTCGCGCCACGTCGCCCCCAGCTCCTCAGCCCGGGCCTCCTCTCTCTCCCCGCCGCCCGCGGCCCGTGGGGCCCGAGGCCGGCCCGCCCAGGCCCGGATCCGCGCCGCCGCCCGCGGGCGCCACCTGTCCTGAGACGACCGGCGCCGCCGCGCCTCCCCTCGCCTTGCCTCCTCGCCTCTCGGTCGCCGCCGCCCGCCGACCCGCCCCGACCGGCACCACCCCGGCCGCGCCCCGCAGCTCCCTCCGGCGACTGACGGTGTCCTGGACTAGGGGGTACTCAACGCGTCCTCTCCCGATCAGTTGGATTGGGCCGAGGACCCCCATGGCCGTATACTCATGGGCGAGTCCGGACAGCTGCCGCATACAAGGAAGAATCCACAAGACTTGGCGATCAAGACAAGGACTCCTCCCCCACCGGCGTATTCGGCTAGGACTCTTGTTATCCTAGGCCTCTGATGCATTATATAAACCGGGGCCAGGCTAGTCGATAGATATACAACAACAATCATACCATAGGCTAGCTTCTAGGGTTTAGCCTCTCTGATCTCGTGGTAGATCAACTTTTGTAATACCCACATCAACAATATCAATCAAGCAGGACGTAGGGTTTTACCTCCATCAAGAGGGCCCGAACCTGGGTAAAACATCGTGTCCCTTGCCTCCTGTTACCATTGATCCTAAGACGCACTGCTTGGGACCCCCTACCCGAGATCCGCCGGTTTTGACACCGACATTGGTGCTTTCATTGAGAGTTCCGATGTGTGATCGGCGAAAGGATCAATGGCTCGACTGCAGGTCAACTGCGACGTCGACTTCTTCGTCACCAGCTCGACTGGTCACCTTGGCTTGACCAAGGACTGCGCCCTACCTCCGATCGTCATGTTCGGATGAAGGCCTTCATCAACACCAACTCCGATCTCTATCAAGATCATGGAGGAGTCATCCATGGAGCTCGGGGGCTCAACGTCAACATTGCCCTCAGGCGACCGTGCTGTTTTTCTGGACAGCAAACTTGTATCCGCTGCCACCGCCTCCTCGAGTGTCGCTTAAACGATTACTTCGGTGAAATTTTGCGGAATTAAGTCTACAACAACCCTGCAAAAATTTCGTCGAGTTCCGATGGAGGAATCTCTGGCAATCTCCGATATACCGGAGCCCTGTTGAATCTGGACGAGAATCCGGATGAGTTTAGGGCGTGGTATCCAGCATCTAGCTCGGATGTCCTTTGGAGGATCCAACCGTTGATTTGCTGCGGAATTCCCATATCTACCACCTGCCAAAATTCAGCTCGATCCGACCGTCCAAACTCCGGGAAACTTCCGATTAGTGCATCACTTTTTGGATCTGTTTTCTGCGCGAGAACGAATCCGACCCGAATTCATCTTCTTTATGAACGGGATCTCGGACATCCTTTTTGAAGGAAGTTTTCGTATGGGGTGTTGTGTTTTATTCTCAAACACATCCCAGTAGTATTAAAAGTATTCTTGCAATACGAACTTCACCGTCGCGCCGGTGTCAAACCAGCCCGACAACATCACTCCACGGCGGCCGACCTGCGTTAGACACGTCGTCGCTTTGTTGAGCCGAGCTCAATTTCTTCGGATCATCATCTCGGCCAGCCGAACAATAGTTCGGCATCGCGAAGGATAAATCGTCACCAACATCGCCGCCCCACGGATTACACGGAGCGGGCACACCTGCATCGGCACACGGTCACTTCATCAAGCCGGCATCGACCACGTCACGACCTGCATCGCTGGACCGGGGGCTTCATCATCTCTTCATCAACCTACTCCGGAGACTTCGGCGTCGCTGGCCGACCAGCTCCGTCACGTTAGCTGGACCGAGGGCTTTGCCTCGGTGAGCCAACCTTTGCCAGCATCGCCATGCCGTTGCTTTATCGCCCATCAGGCGATAGGTGTGCGGATCGAGTCCCAATTTTGGGAATCACCTTTCTTCGGATTGCTACAACAAATAAGCCAGGTGCTATTAATCCTAGTATTTTTTGCTTGTTAGGGTTCATTTTTCCCAATGAATTATTACTCTGGTTTGTCCGTCATATGTACGCAGGTCTATCAAATGGTGGCCGCATTAACGATGGTCGCATGGTGGTTCGGTCAGTTTCCGTACATAGTCCGGCGAACGCCGCATCCGGAACTCGAACCGACCTGTGAATTCAGGCCTTGCCATGCCTTTACCGCATCACGCCGCCGCCCTGCATCGACATTGACTTCGGCGCCAGGCCATATTTCTTTTATTACTCACTTTGCATAAATTATTTGTTATGCAACGATTTTTTTATTATTATTACTATTATCTCCGGTTTGCACTATTTTTTGTGCACAGGAAAATGATCCAGCCGGACTATATCCTTTGGCGTCACCTCGGCTGGACGGGGGGCTTCGTCAACACTTCATTACCCCATGCCGGGGACTTCGGCATCACCCTGCCGTCCTGCATTGACCGTGCTATGTCACCACTTCGGAGTGCCGAGCTCTTTGCTCCGCCACCTCGGGACCGGCTCGGGGATGGAACCTTGTCCCGCATCAAGCTCGGACCGCGTCATCAATACCGAACACATTAACCAGCTAAGTTGTCTTCATGCTCAAAGTTTTAAATTTTTAACTTGTGTTCGGCTCGGCCAAGCATTATACTTTTTTGGAAAAAAGTTGCTTGTAAAAATTTCCTTGTCCAAACTTTGTTTGTGACGCGCAAATTCAAATACCCCGTTTACTTGGGGGCTTCCTTCATGAAGCTTTTTCCTCTTGCATATGGTTATACTTGTACGGCTTCGTTCCTTGTTCGTGTATTACGCCACAATATGCACCATATTGACTTAAGCGATTTGCAAGCTGGGTTGCCTGGCTCCTGTGCTTACCCCTACGTTCCCGATTGTTCGGCTAGGGAGTAAAGGGAGCACCTCTGCGATTGTCACGATCGGGTCAACCGAGCCGGACCTCAGACTGGGTGAAGCCGAAAGCTAGCGCTCTTATTGTTTTCAATCATGGTCGGCACACAACGGAACTCATGAGTACAAAAAATCTATTGCACAAGTCTCATAATAACAATGAGCACCGAAGAAAGGTATCGGTGGGGGTACTATTTTCTTCGAAGATGCTTCTTACTCTTCGCAGTAATATAGCATAAGTTCCCTGAGCGCGCTTTGTCTGTTACAGCCTTATGGCCTGATTGCCTGGTTATTGGAAACACCGTCGATATTCTCGACAGATGGAGTACATAACACTTTTCGGTCCTTGACCGAAGAGGGAGAAGCCGACGGTCGGTTAAGACGCGTTTAAAGTTCGGTTGAACATAGATATGATATAAGTACTTCGGTACATGCAATCATTCTTTTACCCAAGTCACTTGGGGGCTCTTAAATTTATATGAGCCATTTTATGATAAGTGTTTTTCTTCTTAGTCGTTGCAAAGTTTTTATTATTATTTATCACTCCTTTTTTCGACACAAGTGTGCGGTCACTAGCCGGGGAGCCTAATTTCTCTCTCAAAGCCGCTAGAGTTTAGTTTGCTAAACTGGCCTAGTAAGAAGTACTCCGCCTTCGGGATAGGAGGTTGAAGCCGTAGGCTGACCCGCTTGAAGTTTTGAGATAGGATGTGTCATGTTAAAGCACGGCAGAAGCACCTTTTTTTTCTAAAGTCCAATTTTCGGATTGGCACCGAACACTTGATCTAGTTCGGACATTAACCTTTTGAATAAGTTTTTTGGCTTTTCGAGCCCATGGCACTTTTAAACTATTTGTGTGTTTTCAGCACAAGTCTCGCAGTGCAACGCCGGACACCTTTAGAGATTCGGCAAAAACATTCTCGGATATTGCTATATATGCATCGGTTTCGAATTGTGTCTTCGGTCAATAGTTGGGTTGCCCGGCTCCTGCGCTTGCCTCCTATGTTCCGCTTTGTTCGGCTAGGTGTGCAAAGGGAGAACCACTGCGATTGTGCTTCCAGCTCACATGGTTAAGCACCTCAGTGGAGAAAGCCGAAAACTGACTGTCACAATAAGCGTAAACTGGTCGGCGATCCGATGACGGCGTTAAACGACGGGCCATTCATAACAATGGCCGAAGTGTTTACGGCTTGACCTCGACTGTCGCCGAACACTACCGGGGGCTATTAACTGGCCTCCCAAACTAAATCCTCGATATTTTGCTCTTACATTGGAGCTGAGGTTTCATGATCATGCTTAGCATGACAACCCAAAGAAAGGAACCGATAGCGGGACTATTTTCTTTGGAAGACATTTCTTCTGTTAAACAGTAATATAACATGTCTCTCCGCGTACCTTTGTTTATAAAACCGTATGGCCAGATTGCCTTGTTTGTTGTAAATCTTTGCCCTCATAAAGGCTTTATAAAGTAGGACAAACACTCCTCGGCTATTGGCCGAGGAGGTGGAAGCCGATGGTCGGTCAACAAAGTTTTGTACAATGCGGATCCGAGCATTAATGACGTAAAGTACTTGGATACATAGAGTCATTACACATAATTTGTGATTTTACTATGGATATCGATCCTTAATTCGGCCTCCCGTGCCCGCATTAAGGCTCGGGGGCTACTGGGCTTCGGGCTTATTATTTACAAATATTAAAGGGGCACATCGATCCCCTGATCTGGTGTTGCCACCCGACCAGTGTCTCGGGGGCTACTGCATTGCCTGTTCTATGCAGAAAATTTTAAGTGCAATACAGTTTCCGAGGAGATTTTGATCCTCAGGTTGGTCGGCCGCACCCAACCTGAGTCTCGAGGACTGAGCACGCCGCTTTTTGTGTCCCGAAGTATTCTGCCGAGCTAGGACTTGATCCTCAGACCGATTTTGCAAATCAACATGAGTCTCAGCGGCTACGGGGATCAGCGGTCTTATGTCATCCTTCATGTGCATCTCGGGTTTTAGACCGATACCCACCTTGAGGGCTACTGGCACCAATCAAAAATATTGACAAAAATCGGCCCACATTCGGGTGGTGCACCACCTCAGAAGCAGTCCGGCGTAAAGCTCGGGCGCTAGTGGCTGGCTCCATAGAGGGCACTTCCGGCATTAAGCTCGGCTAAACTCCTTCAAACTTCTTTGAACCAAGGTGATTTACGACACCTCGGATACAGTCTGGCGTTGGAGCTCGGATACATAGTCCGGCGTTGGAGCTCGGATACGTCCGGCGTTGGAGCTCGGATACATAGTCCGGCGTTAGAGCTGGGAAGCAGTCCGGCATTGGTGCTCGGCTGCAAAAGATACCTCAAATGCAGTCCGGCGTTGGAGCTCGGACGCAAGAGGACGTTGCCGCCCGGGAACAACTTCAAACCCGAGGCATGTCATAAAAATAACAAGGCATTGATAAAGGCCGTAAACTTAAAGGGGCTCCTCAGATACCCGACGTGTAAACTCGTCGAATGCATTTCGGCGATCCTCAAGATAGAAGATGAGAAGATTTGTTGAACCAGTTTTCAAGACCGGCAACCGAAGATGAAGGACAGTTCGGAAGAATCGAGGAGCGTCCCTAACTTGAAGACCGGTTCAGGGGGCTACTGATAGTGTCCTGGACTAGGGGGTACTCAACGCGTCGTCTCCCGATCAGTTGGATTGGGCCGAGGACCCCCATGGCCGTATACTCATGGGCCAGTCCGGACAGCTGCCGCATACAAGGAAGAATCCACAAGACTTGGTGATCAAGACAAGGGCTCCTCCCCCACCGGCGTATTTGGCTAGGACTCTTGTTATCCTAGGCCTCTGGTGCATTATATAAATCGGGGCCAGGCTAGTCGATAGATATACAACAACAATCATACCGTAGGCTAGCTTCTAGGGTTTAGCCTCTCTGATCTCGTGGTAGATCAACTTTTGTAATACCCACATCATCAATATCAATCAAGCAGGACGTAGGGTTTTACCTCCATCAAGAGGGCCCGAACCTTGGTAAAACATCGTGTCCCTTGCCTCCTGTTACCATTGATCCTAAGACGCACTGCTTGGGACCCCCTACCCGAGATCCGCCGGTTTTGACGCCGATAGCGACCGCGCCCCCGCCTCCGGCCGGCCGGCCTCCTCCTCAACCCCGCCGGCCCCTTCTCCTCCGGCCACTCTCCGGTGAGCCCTCCGGCCGCCTCGGTTTCCGTGCACTAGATCTGATCCAAAGAGGTTGACCCCGGAAACGCCCAAGTCCCTGATATTTTTGCATATTTTAGCTCCTGTTCATCGCATCATAACTTGCTGCATACTGCTCTATTTCGTGTGCATGATATATCAAAATATTCACCATGAGATGCTCTTCATTTTGTTCCATTGTGCATGTTAATTTGAGTTCATCTTGATGCCCGAATCATCGTTGCATGAGTGCTATATGATGTTAATCTGCTGAAACTGTTATAACTTGGTGATTTGTCATTTTCGTTGCATTTTGTGTGTGCATCTTATGAGCATGAGCTCTACATGAGTTTTGAACTACATTATGCCATCTTTACAGGGGTGCAAACCATGTATTTTTGTAAGTCTTGTAGTGAGTGCATCAAGCTTGTTAAGTAGGGTACTTGCTATTGCTGTTTTGCTAGCTTGAATCTGTTATTTCGTGATGCTATGTAAACCTGCTGCTACAAGTCATTGTGTGCATAATCTGGAGATGTTCACTAAGGATGTTTTGTTATACATGTCATGTTCTATCCATCCGTGCCCCTGGTTGCATTTATATCCTGCTGTAGCTTGATGTAATATTGCTGTCAAGTTGCTAAATAATGTTGCTGTCAGCCTGTTAACATTAAGTTCAGTTTTTGCCATGTGCTTTGCTAGTGATCCATGCACCCTATGAACTTGCTCTTGCCATGCTTAGCTTCATAAACATGTCTTCTTACTGTTTGTTACCTTGTCATGCCATGTATTTCTCTGTGGTGAGTGGTACAAGCTCACCAACATGCCTACTTATTGTTGTTCCTGCCATGTATGAATCTGTCATATAACTTGCCATGTTTACATGGGTGCCATCATATCTTCTGATCCTTTTTGGCTCATGGTCAGTAAAGGACTTTTGTTCTATGCATTTAGTAGTTTCATGCCATGCCTTTGTTTACCATGATAAGTTCTTGTAGCATGTTGTTTGATAGCTCTAAACATTGCAACCTGATGTTATTTCTGCAGAGTCTGAAACTGTTATTATTTGCAATCTTGCCATGTGTTTTGGAGCATGTTCTAGTGATTTCTGGAGATAGCTTAGTGTTTATGTTTTGTTGTGCTTTACCTGTACATCATGTCCATGCCTTTTTTTCTCATGTTGGGGTGCTGTAGCATGTTGTTTTGATGCTTGCAATATGCCTAGTTGCTGTTTTGGACAACTTGTCCTTTAAACATGTATAGAGTGTGTGTGTGTTGAACCGTTGCTCCGTTTTGAGTGTGCTTTATAGGAAACTTGCTTGAATTTGCATGTAGCTTCATATTATCATGTTGCATCCTTGTTTTGGGTGTGTTTGCTTGATGTTTGTATGCATTTTGCATCAATGCCATGTTTATCTTGTTTTGCTCATATCTTCTAGGCCGTAGCTCCGAACTAAATGAACTTTAATTATATGTAACTTGACTAGAATTTCGTGTAGATCATCTTGGAGAATCTAAACTTGCTGTTTAACAACTTGAACATAAGGTTTATTCAGATCTGGACCAATTCCGAAATTTGCATATGAGGACTTATCGTAATTGTTATATGTTGCTTCCAGCCTCATTTAAACTTGCTTTTATGTGTTGTTCTTGTATGCATCATCTCTTGCCATGAGTAGCTTCATGTAGCTTTGTCATGCATCATGCTTGTTTGTGCATCATGTCATGTTCATGTGTGGTGTGTTTACTAAGTTGTGTGCTTCTTCTTGATAGTTTCCTGTTTTGTTGTGATCGTGAGGATTCGTTCGTCTACGCTTGGTTCGTCTTCGTGGCTTCATCTTCTTCATGGACTCGTTCTTCTTCCTGGCGGGATTTCAGGCAAGATGACCGCTACCCTGGATCTTACTACTATCATTGCTATGCTAGTTGCTTCATTCTATCTCTATGCTGCGCTACCTATCTTTTGCGCCTCCCAAATTGCCATGTCAGCCTCTAACCGTTTTCACCCTTCCTAGCAAACCGTTGTTTGGCTATGTTACCGCTTTTGCTCAGCCCCTCTTATAGCGTTGTTAGTTGCAGGTGAAGTTGAAGATTGCTCCATGGTGGATAGGATTATGTTGGGATATCACAATATCTCTTATTTAATTAATGCACCTATATACTTGGTAAAGGGTGGAAGACTCGACCTTATGCCTGGTGTTTTGTTCCACTCTTGCCGTGCTAGTTTTCCGTCATACCGGTGTTATGTTCCCGGATTTTGCGTTCCTTACACAGTTGGGTGATTTATGGGACCCCCTTGACAGTTCGATTTGAATAAAACTCCTCCACCAAGGCCCAACCTTGGTTTTACCATTTGCCTCACCACCACCTATACCCTTCCCTTGGGTTGGCCAACCCAAGGGTCATCTTTATTTTAGCCCCCCCGGGCCAATGCTTGTCTAAGTGTTGGTCCGAACCGAGTAGACTGCGGGGCCCCCTCGGGGAAACTCGAGGTCTGGTTTTACTCGTAGGATGTCTCATCCAGTGTTGCCCTGAGAACGAGATATGTGCAGCTCCTATCGGGATTTGTCGGCACAGCGGGAGGTCTTGCTGGTCTTGTTTTACCATTGCCGAAACGTCTTGTAAACCGGGATTCCGAGTCTGGTCGGGTCTTCCTGGGAGAAGGTATATCCTTCATTGATCGTGAGAGCTTATCATGGGCTAAGTTGGGACACCCCTGCAGGGTATAATCTTTCGAAAGCTGTGCTCACGGTTATGCGGCAGATGGGAATTTGTTAATGTCCCGTTGTAGATAACTTGACACCAGATCCAAATTAAAACGCATCAACCGTGTGTGTAGCCGTGATGGTCTCTTCTCGGCGGAGTCCGGGAAGTGAACACGGTCTTTGGGTTATGTTTGACGTAAGTAGGAGTTCAGGATCACTTCTTGATCATTGCTAGCTTCACGACCGTTCCGTTTGCTCGCTTCTCGCTCTTATTTGCGTATGTTAGCCACCATATATGCTTAGTCGCTGCGGCAACCTCACCATTTTAGCCCTTCCTTTCCCATTAAGCTTTGCTAGTCTTCATGGCTCACAGATTACTACAACAACAGTTGCAGGTGCAGGTTATTCGACGATCATGATGCGAGAGCGATGTTTACTTGTTTTGGAGTTCTTCTTCTGCTTCTTCTTCGATCAGGGGATAGGTTCTAGGTCGGCAGCCTGGGCTAGCAGGGTGGATGTCATTTGAGTTTCTGTTTGTGTTTCATCCGCAGTCGGATGATGTTCTTGTGTATGACGATGTTGTATTCATGTGGCATTGTTTGCCTTTTGTATGTATCCCCATCTATTATGTAATGTTGATGTAATGATATCCACCTTGCAAAAGTGTTTCAATATGCGGTTCTATACTTGGTGGGACCTTCGAGTCTCTTTAGGATAGTATCACGTATTGGGCTTGACAAGCCTTCAGCAAAATAACACGGGGAAGCATCGCCTCGGAAGCCGTGGCTACCTTGGCAAAAGGCCCATATGGGATAAGGAGGACGCGGAACATGAAGCCGCGAGTCTCCTAGACCCCTTCGCGAAGTTCAACAACCCCTTGGAGCATGACTTCATCAGGGCCCGCCACAAGTGGGACAAGGAAAATAAGGTTTTTTACATAGACGAGATCACAATGAGATTGATTAGATTACTGATAATTATTATTTCACTACCTTACATTTAGCTCCTGATCAAGTCGACTACACGTTCATAAACGGTTCACGTTACTTCTGCAGGAGAAGCAACACCAGCTTGCAGCCGAAAGCCCTACTTCACCGATGACGCCCAAGTGGGACACCCCTCTCAACCAGTCCTTGAACGAACTTAAGGGACTCCCTTTGGGCCAGCGGCCGCAATATGGATGTGTGCATGGTGCCGGAGACGGCGCCATGTGGAAGGTGTTTTAGAATGAGGGCCTGGAGGCCAAGAAGCAGAAAAAGAAGTTTAGTCATGCGGACATCGACGAGAAGGTGAAGCTTGCGTTCGAGGAAAAAGCAGGCGAGCACGCGCAAAAAGCAGCCGAGGAGAAAAATGAGTTGCTACAGCAGGCAGTAGATGCAACTTTAAATGCCTGCAGAAATGATTTCGCTACTAACTTGGTCCCGATTATCATAAACTGGACGAAGGAAAATCCAGACAAGATGATACATGATTTCTCCATGCCCAGTTTCATCGCGAGCAACTCCGTGAACAACACCACCACACCATCACCTGCTCACGCAACCGGGCTGCTCTTGCACCCGCACCCGCACCCTCTCATAGCAGCCCATCCTCAGTTTCTGGCGCACTAGGCAGGCCTTCATCTTTGGCTGAGCTCGACGCCCTCACGGTAATTACATGTCGCACATATCTAGAATATTCCATTTTCATTGCCTTTCAGATGTTTTATGCCGCAGACATGTGTTTGCAGGCCAACGAAACCCCGTGCACCATACTCTACTTGATTAAAGGCCAGAAGGTGGACGTGGGAAAGGGGGTGATAACGAAGCCCTTGCAACTCGCGTTCCACAACAGCCGATGCCTGCTGGGCACTTCAGGGTTAACTTATCGAGTGTGAAATCTGAGCACGAGGATTTGCCTCCTCCATTGCGGCTAGGGGGAGAGGACGATGAGACCCCACTGCGGATTGGAAGCTGCAAGGGTTGGGTGTTGCTATGGTCGAAGAATCTTCTTCGTCTGGAGCCAGCCGAGAGCACACCAATAGCTACACATGGACAAGCGTGCATGGAGACCACCACCCCGCCTACGCAATTACCAGCTTCTGTAGTGCCGGGTGAGAGCGGCGAATGACATGATCAAGGAGGTTCAATAGTGGCTGATGTAATCGGCCCCGTAGAACAAAGAATGGATGATGAGACGGAGGAGACGGAGGACCCAATGGGTTTCCTCAATACAGGCGCCTATGATGGTGACTTAGATATGATGAGTCAACCATATGACGAATCGGGCTAATAGCATACTGATGAGGATATGGATGTTCTGCCCAGGAAGGAACGTCCTAGCAGGGATTGCAAGAAGTCTCTCGTCATGAAATCTTCATAGGACACGCCTGAAGATGCCGCCTCAACACAGGCTCAACTAGCCAGGGGTCGTATAGTGCTTAGCCCGGTAACACTGGGGAAGGGGTTAAGGAAGGGTCTGGAAGGTGTGCCCAAGAAAAAGGAGAGGAAGAGACTGGGGAAGATAGGCTCGGCTGCCTACAAACAAGCCAGAGCACATAGCAGCTAGACGGTGTATTTTGAAGAGCGTGTACCCGTCAAAGGTGCGGCCATGTTCCATGTCACGGGTGAGCCGATGCTACTGCCGAAACCGCTAGAGGCACTATCATGGGATCTCAGGAGACTGCACGACCATGTGATGTCGATTGAGAAAAGCCTACTAGCCTCGAAGGATCCAGGATATCCGACATACGCGGCTCGTGTGCCTGAGGGGAAGTGCTACATCAACACACGGCCCGCGGAGGTGCTCTTCCTGCGGTTTGACCATATCTTCGAGATGTTTCTGACAAGGCGGCTCGATTTTCAAATCGTCCGCCTTTTTGCGCTACATATGAGCTCCGTCATGAAGAGAGAAGAAGTCTCGCAAATCTGTGTAGCGGATCCATACTACATGCACGAGTCTGATGGAGTACCCGGCGACTTTGAGCGTGAAACTTCTAGGGAGTACCTCCAAAACTTCATTGTAAATAATAAGGACCAGGAAGTTCTCCTCCTGCCTTATCATCCAAAGTAAGTCAGTTCCGGACAACCCTTTCATAAATTTCGATCATTCCTTCTCGCTCATATGGAGAATAATTTGAGGTGTCTTTTTCCCCGCAGCAACGGGCGCGCCATACTTATCATTCTTTACCCGCAAGTCTCCCACGCTGTGTATTTGGACCCTACCAGAAACTATGAGAAGAAGGACTACACCCACATAATGAATATTCTAGATGATGCTCTCCAAGGTTTCAGCATTAGGGGTGGCCACCTGTAGATCAGGAAACAAAGGAACAAGAAGACAGGTTTCACGCATAAAACTAACTTCTATTGCATCCATGTCCCAAAACCAAGTAAGAAAGATCAATTCTACCTCCTCCATCTCATGATTGAGTTTAGCACGGATCATCAAAAGCTTCGCATGACAAGAAGAAACGATGATCATATCCACAAGTGGGTATAATCTCAGGGAGAAGTGGATTATAAACTTAGAGATGACTTCTTTTGCATCCAAAGGGACATTACGACGATCATCATGAAAGAAGTCGTCGATTAGAAGGGGATGTTCCACCATGGCCCTATATCGTGAGCTGACGTCTAAACTTGCATAGGCATGCAACATCATGACCTCATGCCGTTCAAGAAGCCATGGTCCATCCTCGATGATATGGAAGGATGGAACTTCTAGTGATTTGCGATGTTGATGATGATGAGGATATGTGTCGGTTGAACTTGTATACTTTCTGTAGCGATGAAACTTTGTGATGTCCATGGTCCCTGCCGAACTTGCCTAATGCTACTTTGTTAGTTTGGGCATGATGACCTGTGTACATCTTGTTAATTAGTTTGCGTACTATATGTTGCATCTTCTAGTTTCTAACCCTTTCTTTTTCATGTTGCTCTAGTTTATTTTGTTGCATATGATTGTACATTCTCTTGATGAAGATGCATCTCTAAAAGGTACCTAGCTTCTTGATGGCAAAGAAGCAGTGCTATGTCGTGCACAAAGGGAAGGTTCTGTGAGTGTACAATGAGTGGCTTGAGTGTCAGGTGCTAGTGAATGGGGTCTCGGGGGCCAGCCATAAAGGCTTCAAAAGCAGACAAGAAGCAGAAGCTAGTTACTTGAGGTTCACGCTAGCGCGAGTGAGGACTCGTAACCGCCGCCTCATGTATTGCATAGTTTCACTCTTACTCGCAGTGATAGCTCTTCTCGCGTATGTCATTGTTTAGATGGATGACAATGTAGTTGCAAGTATTCGATACTTGTATTGCTATTTTTGAAATGATGACGAGAGACCATTTTGTGTTGGATGATGATTATGATGATGATCACCTTGTATCGATATATATATATGCTATGATTACATTTGTATGTGTATGATATGCTAGAGATTATTGTATAAAGCCCTAAACCAAATTCATCAGCACAAAATATGAAGCAGAATTTTTTTTCAAAAACTAATAACAGTAGCGCGGGGTATGGCATTAACAGAAGTGAGTTCTTAGTAGTAGCGCTCTTTGTACAAGGGTGCTACAACTATTATCAGCAACGCTTGTTGCAGACACGCGCTGCTACTATCCCTAGGTAGCAGTAGTGCTGGTCAGGCCGCGCTACTGATAAGCATTAGCTGTAGTGCCGTATCAGTAGCGCGGCCATCCGCGCTACTGATAAGCATTTAACCCGTGCTACTGCTAGGCTTTTCCCTAGTAGTGATATGACAGAGAACCCAGGCAAACATGACTAGTCGTCAACCCAAAGTGGCACTACCTTACAGGGATAGGCATACATGACCAATCAACGAATGTGTCGATCATCAACGTGTGAACCCAAGTCGTAGCAAGCTACAAGGACTTAAAGGAACAACGTGTGATATTTCCCCGAAGGGACAGACACAGGAACGAAGAAGGGCACATGCCGGCCAGCCTAAGTGTTTCAGAGGAGTAGCAAGCTACCATGACTCAGTGGAAGCAGTAGGAGATATTTCCCCATAAGAGAGGCTACCAAGGATAAACAACTAGGTTGTCGGATCCCACACATACCAATACATGGTACGCATATGCATAACATGCACGATATGTGTAGATACAAAATGGAATTACAACATAACTCAGTAACTCATATAGATAAAGGCCCAGAAGAGCCACATAGCATTTATTACAAACAGGGGTCACATGACCCACCATACAGAGCATACAAGGAACAGAAGCATAACATGTTTGAGTATAGACAACTACAAATGAAAAGAGCTGAGAAGCCTGACTATCTACAAGACCCTACCAAGGGTTCAAGATCGTAGCTGAGGTAACAAGCTAAACGTCGAATTCCACGCGGAACTACTAGTGAGATTGAAGTCTCTCTGCAAAACATAAATTAAGCAAACTGGAGTACAAATTTACCCAGCAAGACTTACATCAGAACTAGCAACATATGCATCAGTATCAACAAAGAGGTGGTGGATTTTAACTGCAGCAAGCCAGCTTTGACTCGGTGGCTATCCTGTACTACAACTGCTGGTAACTCTATTGAGGTGGCGCACACGAGTCCACATATTCACCATATCAATACACCACTATGGGTCCGCTCCCATCTCCCTACGAGAACGCCATCCATAGCACTCATGCTTATCTTGCGTATTTTAGAGTATCCATTTTCACTTGTCTATGAACTGTATAAGCAACCACGTAGTCATTTACTGCGGACGCGGCTATTCGAATAGATGATGTTAACCCTGCAGGGGTGTACTTCTTCACACACGCTCTCGCCACTTACCGCCATGTACACGTCATGTATCTCGGCAACCTTCAAGCGGAAGCCTGGCGAGGGTCTCGGCCACGACCTGACTAACCATACAACTCCCTAGTCCAGGTTTATGCCTATTCAGGTTCCATCCGCAGGGAGTCCGGCCGGGGTTTCCACTACGGCCCCGAATGATGTGTGCAGGGTTCCCGAGGCACCAAGCAGGCGTCCCGGTACACCGTGCCTGCATCACAGCACACCCCTCGGGTCAGCGCTGCACACGGCCTCTAGCATACAACAAACACCAGAAACTACTTGCAACTCCTGGACAGAGGACAGGGGCGGTTAATAAGCCGAGAGAGTCAATTAAGGATCCCAATGTGTGGTAGTAGTTGATCTTAAAACACACATACAGAACTCAGTTCCTATGGACATTTCCAATGAAACAACCCACCATGTACTCCTACATGGCCTCTCATCGATACCTTCACCAAATCGTGTTCACACACTTAACTCTTAACAGTAGGACATGTTCACCACATTCCAATTCATCCCCGATGAATCAGACCTGACCCAACTCTAAGCAGTAGCAGGCATGACAAACAAGCATGAATGAGTAGGCACATCAGGGCTCAAACAAATCCAACTCATGCTAGTGTGTTTCATCTTTTTACTGTGTCAATGATAGGTCATGCAGAGGAAAGGGGTTTAGCTACCGCAGTATGTAACAGTTGAATCGTTGTTGACCTAATGCAGTAAAATAGAGAAGGAGTGAGAGAGTGGGATTGTATCAGAATGAACAAGGGGTTTTTGCTTGCCTGGCACTTCCGAAGATAGTATAGCTCTTCATCGGTGTCATCGAACTTATCGTCAGAACAATGTCTACTAAGGGGGAACAACACTGGCAACAGAGAAGGAAACAAAAGCAATGCAATGCACAATATGATGCATGATCATGTTATGGCAATATGCTATGATTTGGGATAATGCAGCTAGCAGCAGATTAAATGGAGTTGATTTGAATACAAGATTCAAATTCAAACTCCATGTGTGATTATCCAGATGCCATTTAATTGATTTGACCTGATCAGCAGGCATAAGTTGTTCAAACATGCATGAATAGATTGGATTTTTTTGATAATTTTTCATATATAAATTATTTCATTTGGAGTTATAGATTATTTTCTATGAATGTTTGAAGTTTAGGGTATTTTCTGAAAATAAATAAATCATTTATTAAATTCCAGAAAAGGATTTGTGACGTCACAGTGACATCATCACTACATCAGCAAGTCAAAGGCGCCAGCCAGGTCAAACCTGATGGCTGGGACCCACATGTCAGTGTACCAACTAACTAACAGAGTTAATTAGTGTTAGGTTAAACCCTAACCTAGGTTAATTAGAGGCTGGGCCCACATGTCAGTGACTCATTTAGTTAACCAGGGTGTTTAGCACTAAATTATCCTAAACTAAAAGCTTTCACCGATGCGCCCACATGTCATTGATCCAGGGGAGGTCAAACCCCTGGTCGACCGGGCCTAATAAGCCGGCGGCTCGTCGCCGGCGACAGTGAGCACAACGGAGTGCTTGGGTTTCGCCCTCCGGCGACCAAACAAGTGGCGGAGAGGCTCTATGTGGAGTTGACGAACACGTGCATCAAACGGGGCAAGTGGAAGCAGTTGGGGTGGCCGGAGCTTGCCGAAAATGAGCTCCTGGCGGTGGCCGGAGTTCGGTTAAGCACATGCGGGTGGTAGAGCAAGTGGGCGAGCAAAGAAAGCGTCGGAGCAGCAACTACGGTGTTCCAGTAGCACGAAGAACTGCTCTGCGGGTCGAGGGAGGCTCGATAGCAGTAGGTCCAGTGGCCATGGCGGACGGTGGCGCTCGGCCAATGTGGGGAAGCTAGCTAGGGGGCGTGCGAGGCCAGGGGATGAGAGGGGTTCGAGGGTGGAGCTCACGGTGATTCAGATGCACAGGCCGGCACGGTCGGGGAAGCACGGAGGGCGGCGAAACAATGATGAAGTTGCCGGCCGCCGAAGATTGAGGATGATCTCGGGGACGACGTCATGGGGCTCCCAACGTCATGTGACTCGGCGACGAGGAAGAGGACGTCACAGTGGACCTCAGGGATGGATCGGAGAGGTGAGGAGGTGGCTGTGGCCGCGGTGGTTTTGGACGACGGTGACGAGCATGTTCGGTCCGAGAGAGAGAGAGAGAGAGAGAGAGAGAGAGAGCAGCGGAGAGGAGACCATTGGGGAGAGTGAGAGGGGTCGGGGGGTGCGTGTCAATGTCCAGGCGTCCAGAGGGAGAAGGGGGCAGCCAGGCAGGGAGAAGGTGGCCGCATGGCAGTGCGTGCTCATCGGGCACGCGTCTCGCCTACTCGCGCGAGGTAGAAGACGACGCGGTGGCTACAGTAATGGGCTGGGCCAAACTGTGGGGGCTAGATAACTTGGCCCAGGTAGGTTCTTCTCTCTCTCTCTCTCTCCCTCTCTCTCTCTCTCTCTCTCTCTCTCTCTTCTAATTCTTTCTATTTTCTATTTATTCTTTTTTGTTTTGATTTAGTAAAAAATACTAAACCGTTTGATAAAATGCTGAAAATAATTGTGGGCACTTGTGAAATTATTTCCAACAGCCCTCAAATACGGTCAAAATATTTGGACATGTAAATAATATTTATAGTATTTAAATGTCCAAATGCAAATACTTTATGGATTAATTCAATAATCGAGAGTGTCCTACAAAAATGTGCACCCATTTTTCCAAGGATTTTAGCCCAATCCATAAATGATGAACATTTTGTGAAGGGCATTTTGGGTTCATTGAAACCATTTTTTGTTGAACCTAGTAATTCAAAGGGGTGCTAGGGTTTGTTAAATTCCCATTTCAAGTTTAAATAAAATTTAAACATGATGCAACATGATGATAAAGCAAGGACAAACAAAGGCGGAACTAGGGTTGTGACACCCAATTCTTTTGAAGCCTTGTCTAATCCTGACCTTATTCTTACAACGGTTAAAATGGGGTGAATATTCTTGATAATGATTTTACAAATGTGGATATCCTTAGAGAACTTGAAAAATGTAGAAACATGGAAAACATGAATAATAATGATGATCAAAATGATCCTGGAGGGGGGAAGCTGATGTTGACTAATGCCAAAGGGGACCATACACCTTTGAATATGGAGTGGGTGGATGTGAATGATGAGCAATAAGTGAAGTTCACTATGGTGAGATCTAGGAGAAACAAAGAGAGGAAACCTATTGTGGTTATAGCTAGGCCTACCACTAGAAGCCAAAATATTGGGACCTCATTGGTGGGAAGAACTGGAAGCCCTGCTCTGTCTCCTAGTAGGGCTACCAGAAAGGGGGGGTACTAAAAAGAAGAAAACATCTTGAATGGTCTCTTTTGGAACTGTAGAGGAGCAGGCAAAAGAGGAATGACTACCTGCTTCTCTGACATTATCAAAGATCATTCCCTGGATTTTGTGGGTATTCAAGAAACAAAGAAAAAAAACTTTGACCACAGATATTTGAGAAGAGTCGATCCCTTTGATATATTTAGTTGGAATTGGATTCCTTTTGTTGGAAAATCAGGTGGGGTGCTTTCTGGAGTCAAGAAAGAAACCTTGGAAGTCATTTCCTGGACTGCAGGTAATTACCTATTGCAGGTTATTGTTTTTAATGTGAGCCTAAGAGTGTATGGACTTCGGTGGTGGATTATGGGGCGGCGCATGATGACAAAAAGGATGAATTCCTTGTAGAATTGGCCCCAGTTTGCACTAGTATTAGGACCCCCTATGTGATTGGTGGTGATTTCAACATCCTTCGAGAGAGTTGTGATAAAAATTAGGACCTGCTCGCTCCCTATACATGGATAGATTTAACTCTATCATTCAGAACCTTAATCTTAGAGAAATTCATATGGGAGGGGGCAAATAGACAAGGACAAATAAGCAGAGACACCCTACTCTTGAGAACCTGGACAGAATACTCATGAGCCCTGATTGGGAAGATTTATTTCACTTAGTCACGGTCTGCAAGCTTGTTAGAGATGTGTCGGACAACAACCCCGTGCTGAAAAAAACCTAACCTGCGAGAATTTAGATTTGAGCTGAGCTGGTTAAAAAATGAGGAGTTTTACATTAAGGCAAAGATGATTTTGGAACAACCAGTATACTCTGAGGATCCAAGTGATATCGTAAATATCAAATTAGAACGCATAAAAATGTATTTTAAAGGTTGGGGATCTCATGCCATTGGGCATGCAAGAAAAGGAAAAATGGATCAAACAGGAACTGGAGGAGAGTGAAAAGAAAGAAGAAATTCGTCCCCTGGATCCAGAAACTTATGAGAAGATGACTTTTTTGTGTGCTGAGCTAAATGGGATCCTTGCAGATGAGGAGTTGTTTTGGTTACAACATTCAAATGTGTGGTGGCTCCTAAAACGAGATCATAATACAACTTATTTTCATCGGGTTGCCAATGGCAGGAAAAGGAAAAAACATTATCCACTCCTTGACTGATGGAGAAACTATCATAGAGAGCACAAAAAGTCTTCTAGATCATGCCACAGCTTTCTACAAAGACCTATTTGGCCCTTCGAGGGGAAACTTGTTCCATATGTCTGCTGCTACGTGGTCTAGTAATTAGAAGCTCACTGCTGATGATAATACTATACTAACGAGTGCGTTTACTGAGGAGGAGGTGAAAAAACACTGTTTGGTATGGAAAGTAACAGAGCCCCTAGCCCGGATAACATTCCAGCATAATTTTATAACCATTGCTAGGATTTTGTCAAAAATGACATTGTGCGACTATTTGAAGCATTCCACAATAATACCCTAGACGTGGCTCGGTTGAATTATGGGATAATCACCTTAATCCCAAAAATAAATGGGGTGAAAAAATTCAGCAGTATCGCCCCATTTGCCTCCTTAGGTGTCTTTATAAATTGATCACTAAGGTTCTGGATAACAGAGTGGCTATATTTGCTGACAAGTTGATTAGTAAATACCAAAATGCTTTCATCAAGCATAGAAACATTATGGATGCAATCCGTACCTTCCACGAGGTGTTGCATCATACTCATCATAAGAAGAAAGTGGGCATTGTGCTTAAGTTGGATTTCTAAAAGACGTATGATAAGATAAACAGGGATTTCCTTCTTGAATGTCATCGTAACCGTGGCTTCGGGCCGACCTGGTGTGGATGGGTAGAAAAAAAATACTTCACAACGGTACCTTGAGCATCAAATTCAATTATGAGACAGGCCCTTACTTCTAGAGTCACAAAGGGGTTCACCAAGGCGACCCCTACTCTCCCTTTCTGTTTAACCTTGCTATGGCAACTCTCTCGAAGATGGTTACCAGTGCTCAAAAAGAAAAGATGATAACTGGTCTTGCGCCAGACCTGACCGAGGGGGGGGGGGTAGCGATCTTACAATATGCCGATGATACGGTGATTTTCTTTGAGCATGACTGATGTCTACTACACAACCTTCTTCTTGTAGATGTTGTTGGGCCTCCAAGCGCAGAGGTTTGTAGGACAGTAGCAAATTTCCCTCAAGTGGATGACCCAAGGTTTATCAATCCGTGGGAGGCGTAGGATGAAGATGTTCTCTCTCAAGCAACCCTGCAACCAAATAACAAAGAGTCCGTTGTGTCCCCAACATACCCAATACAATGGTAAATTGTATAGGTGCACTAGTTCGGTGAAGAGATGGTGATACAAGTGCAACATGGATGGTAGATAAAGGTTTTTGTAATCCGAAAATATAAAAACAGCAAGGTAACTGTCGGTGTCAAAACCGGCGGATCTCGGGTAGGGGGTCCCGAACTGTGCGTCTAGGCGGATGGTAACAGGAGACAAGGGACACGATGTTTTTACCCAGGTTCGGGCCCTCTTGATGGAGGTAAAACCCTACTCCTGCTTGATTAATATTGATGATATGGGTAGTACAAGAGTAGATCTACAACGAGATCAGAGAGGCTAAACCCTAGAAGCTAGCCTATGGTATGATTGTTCTTCGTCCTACGGACTAAAACCCTCCGGTTTATATAGACACCGGAGAGGGCTAGGGTTACACAGAGTCGGTTACAATGGGAGGAGATCTACATATCCGCATCGCCAAGCTTGCCTTCCACGCCAAGGAAAGTTCCATCCGGACACGGGACCAAGTCTTCAATCTTGTATCTTCATAGTCCAGGAGTCCGGCCAAAGGTCATAGTCCGGCTATCCGGACACCCCCTAATTCAGGACTCCCTCAATAGCCCCTGAACCAGGCTTCAATGACGACGAGTCCGGCGCGCAAATTGTCTTCGGCATTGCAAGGCGGGTTCTCCTCCGAATACTTCATAAAAGATGTTTGAACACGAGGATAGTGTCCAGCTCTGCAAAATAAGTTCCACATACCACCGTAGAGAGAATAATATCTGCACAAATCTAATCTGCTGACGTACTCTGTAGCGTGACATCATGCCACGGCCAAGCCTTTATTCGAATCGTTTTACCGTCCCACCTCAGCGTGTTTAGCGAGGCAGTTTCCTTGGCACGTCTTGTCAAAGCAGAGATCGCGTCCCCTTATTCCGGGATTCTCATCAATACGGGCGTGGGTAACCCAACCGCGCCATTAATCACGGTGCTTGGGAGATAAGCGAGTTTTACCAGGCTGGCATGGGCACATAGTTTCGGCCGCCCATATAAGGGGATAAGGATCCACCCTTTCCATCTACGCCATCTTCCTCCTTTGCTTATCCATTTCCGTGCACTCGAGCTCCAGCGCCCAAGTCCGCACTTCCCACCTCAACCTTCTCCAGCCATGTCTAGAGCGGGAGGCAGGTGGATGGCCTCCTCCGTCACGGAGAGGCACATCAAAAAGTTGAGGAAGGCCGGACTTGTCTAACGACATTGCGCACCGGCTCCCAAATGAGGGGCAGCTCATCCCCACCCCCAGGCCCCATGAGAGGGTGGTGTTCCTCCCCCATTTCCTAGCGGACTGGGCTTCCCTCTTCACCCATTTGTCCAGGGACTCATGTTCTACTACGGCCTGATTTCCACGACCTAGCCCCGAACTTCATCCTCAACATCTCGGCGTTCATCGTCGTGTGTGAGGTCTTCCTCCGCATCAAGCCCCACTTCTGCTTATGGCTAAAGACCTTCAATGTCAAGCCGAAGGTAGTGGGCAGCCGACAAGTGGAGTGCGGAGGCGCCATGGTGGGCAAGATCGCCAACATCACATGGCTCGAGGGCTCCTTTGTGGAAACCATCAAAGGGTGGCAATCGGGGAGGTTCCACATCACCGAGCCGCGTGACCCTGAATGGGCAGCGGCCCTCGAATTATGATCTGGCATCCCCACACGGCTCACCTCATGGAAAGAGACGGGCCTATCTTGGGGTAATTCGGCAGAGCTGACCCGACTCCAAACCTGTGTCAAAGACCTGATTGACAGGAAGGTTAAACTTGTCACCGTAGTCCAGGTCATGCTCTTCCGTCGGATCCTCCCGTGTCAACGACGGGCTTTTAATTTGCGGGAATTCGACCCGGCCCAGCACCAAACTTTGTCCAGGCTCTTCGACACAACACACGAAGTGGCTTGGAAGGTGCTTTTCAAGAGCTCCGAGGTTCACCCTCCCATTACTGAGGATCGCGGATTCTGCACGAAGCGCCAAGCCAGCGCGGTAAGCTTAGTTTACCCATTACAGGTTACTTGTTTTTCATAGTTTGACTCTATGCGGGATTTAAGCTCCCATTCCTTTAACAGGACTGGCACAATAAGTCCGGACAGATCGACTGTCCGGCTCCTTTGTCCGAAGGCCCAGCAGATGCCCGCTTGGCAAAGCTGCTTGTTCCGACCCTTCACGTGGTGCCAGAGAGGAAGGCCAAGAAGAAGGCCACGGGAACTCGAAGGAGCTCCCGGCGCCTGGTGGTGTCGGACTCATCGCCCGACGACCCCGAAGCGCGCTCCTCCTCCGAAGACGAGGAGGAGGAAGAGGAAGCCTCTCCCCCTCCAACGGGGGGAGGAAAGAAAAGGAAGGCCGCCCCAACTGGGGAGGCCGGAGGGTCCAAGAAGGGGAAGACCCTTCTTCCGGACTACACCACCGACGCCGAAGACGGCGGAGAGGAGTGGCCATCCAGGGCCAAGCCCCTGGCAAAATCGTAAGTATGCGGATACCAGAATAACTCATGGCGTTCCTTTATTGCACAGTACCTTCTGACGTCGAATATAATCATGCAGTCCGCCCAAGGCTCAGCTCGACGATTCGTCGAGCGGCTCCCTGGATTCGTCGGATGTGAATAGTCTTTCACTCCCGACTGCTACCTCCCCTCGCCCTACGGACGATGCCGAGGTGGAGTCCCACAAGGGGCTAAGCCAGGAGGAGGTGGTCCTGGAGGTGCCGCAAAGCGACCTCCCGGACTCCAGGCCCAAAGGGGATAAAACCCCAGAGGAATCTAAGTCCGGCCCTGGGCCGGACACCGCACCGAAACCTTCAGTGGTTCCGGAGTCCGGCAGGTGGCCCCCTCGCAAGGAGGGCAAGCCTACGACGCCGGTGGCCTCCGTCCATCCGGAGGCACCGGACAATTTGCGGGAGGTGCTTAACGGTGCCTCCATCGACGAGGAGCACCGCACTATTATGAGTGCGGTGATCTAGAAGGTTCAGTCCGCCAAGAGCGGGCTGACAGAAGCCTATGCCAGCCTTCTAACAGGCTTCGAGGTATGTATTTAAAACATGTAAAAATATTACCACATAGACAGTAGCCCCTGATGCTCAGTTTGGTGTTCGGAAAGAAAAGAGAGGATCTAAAAAGATATACGCAGGAGTCTAACATAAATATGTCAATATGGGAATGCAGGCTGTGCTGCTGACCTCTGCCGCACTGACTGCGGAGGTCGATGCATTGAAGCAGAGCCTCGAGCGGTCCGAGAACGAGCTCGGCCATGCCAAGAGGCAGCTCGAGGAAAAGGAAGGTAGGTAGTACCTTATATAAGTATATAAAAATACCTGGTTGCAAATAATGACAGGACCAACGTGGATGTTTACATGGGCCACCACCGAGGTGGCGACCCTGAAGGAAGCGCTGTCCAAGGCCGAAGACAATGCGGCCGTGGAGCGCACCGAGCGAGAGAAACAAGAGGCGCAGGTGGCGGAGGTGTGGCAAGAGCTCAATGCTCTTGTGAAAAAACACGAGAGTTTAGAGCTTGACTCAAAGAATCGAGATTCCGAGCTTGCCTCGGCACTTGAAAGCGCCAAATCTGCCAAGGCCGAAGCCCAAAAAGCCCTCCAGGAAATTGAGGCGATGAAAAAGATAGTGGTGGGTAAGGCATTCTTTATGCAAAGCAAGCACGTGAAACTAAATTACCTGTTACTTACCTGAATCCGGAGCTCTCCAAGAGCATTCACAGATCTGCCCCGCAGTGTGTCCGATGCCGCCGCATTCTACCAGGCCGAGGAAGGGAGCTCGACGGAGAAGGTGTTCTGGTCCCAGTATGCTAAGGCCGGACACCCGGTGCCCCTGAGCGACCAGCTGAAGTAGCTGGTCGAGCTCCATAAGGAGGCCGAACAGGCCATGAAGGGCCTTATAGGGCGGCTGTGGCCTGGGGAGGCCATGCCTGGGAGCTACTTTGGGCTGGTGAGGCGGCTGGTGGATGCCTGTCCACGCCTTGAAGTCATCAAGCGCTCCATATGCATCAAAGGCGCCCGTAGGGCCCTTGCCCGTGCTAAAGTGCACTGGGGCAAGCTGGATGCTGAGAAGCTGGTGACAGAAGGGCCACCGGAGGGGAAGGAGCATCGCAGGCCCGAGATGTACTATGAGGGCGTCCTGAAGGGTGCCCGCCTTGTGGCGAACGAATGTTCCAAGGATTTGATTTTTGAGTAAACTCGCTCGTGTTTATCCTGTGCACTGAAAACTTGTTCATATGCGCTAAGCAACGCTTTTTGAATTTCAAATGTTACCTTCTGTGCGGCCGTTTATTAAATCTGAGAGATGCAAGTTGTCGACTTCTACCCCCATGCCACGAGTGCTGGGGTGTTCGGGATAAACCTGAGCGCTCTTGTTCCCATTCTTGGTTCCTTCGAGGGAGGCGCTAAGCACAATGAACAAGGTAATCGGACTTATAATGCTTTATCACTCTCACTTAGACATAGAATTCTATAATTTTAAATTTCGGCAAAGCCCCTAGTATTCGGAAGACCGAGTTCGGGGCACTATCCACGCCTAGGCCGGACAAAGCCAGCTCCTCGCTCTAAGCGGCATAAGTCTTTAGGGACTTGAAAAACCTCTCGAACAGCGACCAGCTCTCGCCCTATCATGACGGTCAGTTTTAGCTTTCGCTACTGAGGTGTTAACCCATCTCAACTGGGGCACAATCGCAGTAGTTCTCCCAGCGCTACCTTAGCCGATATAGCGGAACATAAGGTACCAAAACAAGGGAGCCGGGCAAACCCAACTATTGACCCAAGACATGATTCGGAGCCGATGCATATAATGCTATAAGTTTGGGGTGCCGCACTCATGAGAGTGTTCGGTCTTCTCACACCATATTATGGGGTACTTAAGCCCCTGGTGTATTGGCCGTACCAAAGTGTACGGTTGCATAATGTCATAACTGAACATGTTTACATAAGAAAAAAAATGAATGCAATAATAGACAAGAGCTATTTATTGTTTATTAATAGGCTACTGCGAAAGCAGAACGATACAAATAGTGCGATAAGCAAGAGATAGAATTATTTGACATGCCCGCCTCCAGGGGCAAGCTGCGGGACTTTATGTAAGATAGGTATTTAGCTCGTTAAAGAGACCACCTGGACATTCGACGTAGCTTGCTGCCTCCCTGGCTGTTGCATCGTGTGTTCGGCGATTCTACTGCCGGACAGGCCTTCCGGAGAATAGAGTCTAGAAAGTAAGAAAAGAGAAATGACGGGAGCCCCTAGTGCGGTTGAGCCGCATTATGGGCGTGCCATGGTTGTGCCCCTCCCCTTATGCCCATGGTATTTCCAGAGCGTAATTATGTACATGTGGTACTGGTTTCAAAATCTCGCGAGGGCTGGGGTTGGGGCCGCACTGCTATGCTTGCTCAGAACGTGCCAAACGGTCTTGTTGTAGGTTACTCCGGGTGCGCTTGACGGTGTCCGGACGTTTAATAGCCGGACTGGAGAATTGCCTTGAGAGGCTACTTTGTACTTCCGCCGCGAGGGCCGCCGTGTGCTCCTCTGTTCGGAGAGAGCGTTCGGTGTTTCCATTGAATGTAATGACTCCTCGAGGGCCTGGCATCTTGAGCTTGAGGTATGCGTAGTGCGGCACCGCATTGAACTTTGCAAATGCGGTTCGCCCGAGCAGGGCGTGATAGCCACTGCGAAACGGGACTATGTCGAAGATTAACTCCTCGCTTTGGAAATTATCCGGGGATCTGAAGACCACTTCGAGTGTAACTGAGCCTGTACAGCTGGCCTCTACACCTGGTATGACGCCTATAAAGGTCGTCTTTGTGGGTTTAATCCTTGAGGGATCTATGCCCATTTTTCGCACTGTATCCTGATAAAGCAGGTTCAGGCTGCTGCCGCCGTCCATGAGGACTCTAGTGAGGTGAAATCCATCAATGATTGGGTCTAGAACCAATGCCGCGAATCCGCCATGACGGATGCTAGTGGGGTGGTCCCTTCGATCGAAAGTGATCGGGCAGGAGGACCATGGGTTGAACTTTGGGGCGACTGGCTCCAACGCATATACGTCCCTGAGTGCACGCTTCCGCTCCCTTTTGGGGATGTGGGTTGCGTATATCATGTTTACCGTCCGCACTTGCGTGGGAAAACCCTTCTGTCCTCTGTTGTGCGGCGGCCGGGGCTCCTCCTCGTCATCGCTATGCATCCCCTTGTCTCTGTTTTCGCCACTTAACTTGCCTGCCTGCTTGAACACCCAACAATCCCCGTTGGTGTGATTGGCTGGTTGTTTGGGGGTGCCGTGTATCTGGCACGAGCAATCGAGTATCCGGTCCAAACTGGACGGGCCCGGAGTATTTCTTTTGAATGGCTTTTTCCTCTGACCGGGTTTAGAGCCTCTGAATCCGGCATTAACTGCCGTATCCTCAGTATTGTCGCCGTTAATGCGGCACTTGTGCTTGTTGCGACGCGGCCTGCCATTGGTGTCCTTGGTATCCGAATTACCGGGGCTCTTGGTCATGTTATTACTACGAGCTAGCCAGCTGTCTTCTCCCGCGCAAAAGCGGGTCATGAGTGTTGTGAGGGCTGCCATGGATTTCGGCTTTTCCTGTCCTAGGTGCCGGGCAAGCCATTCGTCACAGATGTTATGTTTGAAGGCTGCAGGGCCTCTGCGTCTGGACAGTCGACTATTTGATTTTTCTTGGTTAGGAACTGTGTCCAGAATTGTCTGGCCGATTCCTCTGGCTGCTGAATTATGTGGCTTAGGTCATCGGCGTCTGGTGGTCGCACATAGGTGCCCTGGAAATTGTCGAGGAATGCGGATTCCAGGTCCTCCCAGCAACCAATTGACTCTGCTGGCAAGCTGTTAAGCCAATGTCGAGCTGGTCCTTTAAGCTTGAGTGGGAGGTATTTGATAGCTTGTAGGTCATCACCGCAGGCCATGTGGATATGAAGGAGATAATCCTCAATCCATACCGCAGGATCTATTGTGCCATCGTATGATTCGATGTTTACGGGTTTAAAACCCTCGGGGATTTGATGATCCATTACTTCATCTCTGAAGCATAGTGGGTGTGCGGCGCCTCTGTACTGGGCTATATCACGACGTAGCTCATATGAGTTTTGCCTGCCGTGTTCGGCCTGGCCGTATTTGCCATATCCGGCGTGACGGTTATCGTCATGTGTCGTGGGGCGCCCATGCAATCCATAGATCGATCTTGTTTGCCTTGCCTTGTCCTCCAATATGTCTTGCAGGTCTGGCGCATTTCCCCGTGCCTTGGTATTTTTTGAGCGGCATCGAGGTGCGGCTTGAATGGATGGCTGAGAGGCCTCTCTATCGCGGCCATGAGGTGGCCGGTCGGCCACGTCCTGCGCTGGTGACGTGGGTTTAGGTGCTTCCTCCTCTAATTGCGGTAGCAGCCTGCGCTTCGGGTAGCTCTTGGAGGGGTGTTCGAGTTTATACTCTTCGGCCGCAAGGACTTCGGTCCATCTGTCGACCAGAAAATCTTGGTTAGCCCTAAGGTGCTGTTGTTTTTTCTTGAGGCTACTTGCCGTGGCCCTAAGCCTGCGTTGGAAATGCTCTTGTTCGACGGGATCCTCAGGCACGACAAATTCGTCGTCGGCGAGGCTTGCCTCGTCTTCGGAGGGAGGCATGTAATTATCGTCCTCTACATCTTTGTCTGCTGCTCTCTTCTGAGGGCTGGCTTCTCCATCCTCCTGCGCTGAATCCTGCTGGAGGGGGTTGTCTTCGGCACTGTCCGGGGTGTTATTGTCTCCGGTGCCGGAATTGCGGTTTTTGCTTTGGCGGGATTTAGCGCGGCGCCGCTAACGCCGGCGCTTAGGCTACTTCTTGGAGGGGTCATCCTCCGTTGCTCCATCGCCATTCCCTTCTTTTGGGGTGTCCACCATGTATATGTCATATGACAAGGTGGCCTTCCAGTGCCTGTTAGGCGCTGGTTCTTGGTCGTCTCCTGCATCATCGTCCATACCGTCGATGTCTTCGCAGTCGAAGTCGAGCATGTCGGTTAAATCATCGACAGTGGCTACGAAGTGGGTGGTGGGTGGGCTTCGAATTTCTTCATCGTCCGCATCCCAACCTTGCTGACCGTAGTCCGGCCAGGGCTCTCCTGATAAGGAGAGATATTTTAGTGAATTCAGGACTTCGCCAAAGGGCGAGTGCTGAAAGATGTCTGCGGTGGTGAACTCCATGATCGGCGCCCTATCGGGTTCGATCAGCAGGGGTGCGGAAGGCCCGTAGTCCAAAAAGGAGTCCGACACCTTGGAGTCACGGGCTTCGCAAAGGACAGGGCTGGTATTCGGCTCGAACGCCGTAGAGATTGCAGCCCCCGAGGCGGTGTCCAACCACCCGTCCTTGATCGGTGCAGTCGGCTCCGAACTAAGGGTCAGAGCGGACACCTGAGCGGCCTTCTGGGCACTTTCCAGCGACAGATCTAGGTCATGCCCATCGTGACAGTGCGGTGCGCTCGGCTGTGGCTCGAATCCGTCGAAGATCAAGTCTCCGCGATTGCCAGCCGTGTACTTCAAACTTCCAAATTTGACTTGATGGCCAGGGGCGTAGCTTTCGATCTGCTCCAGATGGCCAAGTGAATTGGCCCGCAGTGCAAAGCCGCCGAATATGAAGATCTGTTCGGGGACCGCATCGTTGTTGATGATCGGAGGAGCCATCGGGCCTAAAGGTGACAACACAGAGGAACTCTCAATGAAAGCACCAATGTCGGTGTCAAAACCGGCGGATCTCGGGTAGGGGGTCCCGAACTGTGCGTCTAGGCGGATGGTAATAGGAGATAAGGGACACGATGTTTTTACCCAGGTTTGGGCCCTCTCGATGGAGGTAAAACCCTACTCCTGCTTGATTAATATTGATGATATGGGTAGTACAAGAGTAGATCTACCACGAGATCAGAGAGGGTAAACCCTAGAAGCTAGCCTATGGTATGATTGTTCTTCGTCCTACGGACTAAAACCCTCCGGTTTATATAGATACCGGAGAGGGCTAGGGTTACACAAAGTCGGTTACAATGGGAGGACATGTACATATCCGTATCGCCAAGCTTGCCTTCCACGCCAAGGAAAGTCCCATCCGGACACGGGGCGAAGTCTTCAATCTTGTATCTTCATAGTCCAGGAGTCCAGGCAAAGGTCATAGTCCGGCTATCCGGACAGCCCCTAATCCTAGACTTCCTCAATAACTAATGACAAATGTGAGCACAAAGGGTATTGCAATGCTAGGAAACAAGGCCTAATGTTCATTTTCACTAGTGCAAGTTCTCTCAACAATAATAACATAACTGGATCATATAACTATCCCTCAACATGCAACAAAGAGTCATTCCAAGTCACTAATAGCGGAGAACAAATGAAGATATTATTGTAGGGTACGCAACCACCTCAAAGTTATCCTTTCTGATCGATCTATTCAAGAGTCTGTAGTAAAATAAGAAGAAGTTATTCTTTCCGTTCGATCTATCATAGAGTTTGTACTAGAATAACACCTTAAGACACAAATCAACCAAAACCCTAATGTCACCTAGATACTCCAATGTCACCTCAAGTATCCGTGTTCATGATTATATGATATGCATCACACAATCTCAGATTCATCTATTCAACCAACACAAAGTACTTCAAAGAGTGCCCCAAAGTTTCTACCGAAGAGTCAAGATGAAAACGTGTGCCAACCCCTATGCATAAGTTCACAAGGTCACTGAACCCGTAGGTTGATCACCAGAACATACAACAAGTAGATCACGTGATATCCCATTGTCACCACAGATAGGCACATGCAAGACATACATCAAGTGTTCTCAAATCCTTAAAGACTCAATCCGATAAGATAATTTCAGAGGGAAAACTCAATCCATTACAAGAGAGTAGAGGGGGAGAAACATCATAAGATCCAACTATAATAGCAAAGCTCGCGATACATCAAGATCGTGCCCTATCAAAAACACGAGAGAGAGAGAGATCAAACACATAGCTACTGGTACATACCCTCAGCCCCGAGGGTGAACTACTCCCTCCTCGTCATGGAGAGCGCCGGGATGATGAAGATGGCCACCAGTGAGGGATCCCCCCTCCGGCAGGGTGACAAAACAGGGTCCTGATTGGTTTTTGATGGCTACAGAGGCTTGCGGCGATGGAACTCCCGATCTAGGTTATTTTCTGGAGGTTTCTGTATTTATAGGAATTTTTGGCTAGGTCTCACGTCAGTGAAGGAAATATTCCCTAGAGGCAATAATAAAGTTATATTTATTTCCTTATATCTTGATAAATGTTTATTATTCATGCTAGAATTGTATTAACCAGAAACATGATACAAGTGTGAATACATAGACAAACTGAGTGTCACTAGTATGCCTCTACTTAACTAGCTCGTTTTTCAAAGATGGTTATGTTTCCTAGCCATGGAAAAAAGAGTTGTCATTTGATTAACGGAGTCACATCATTGAGAGAATGATGTGATTGACTTGACCCATTCCGTTACCTTAGCACTTGATCGTTTAGTATGTTGCTACTGCTTTCTTCATGACTTATACATGTTCCTGTGACTATGAGATTATGCAACTCCTGTTTACCGGAGGAACACTTTGTGTGCTACCAAACGTCAGAACGTAACTGGGTGATTATAAAGGTGCTCTACAGGTGTCTCCGAAGGTACTTGTTGGGTTGGCGTATTTCGAGATTAGGATTTGTCACTCCGATTGTTGGAGAGGTATCTCTGGGGCCCTCTCAGTAATACACATCACTACAAGCCTTGCAAGCAATGTGACTAATGAGTTAGTTGCGAGATGATGTATTAGATAACGAGTAAAGAGACTTGCCGATAACGAGATTGAACTAGGTATTGAGATACCGCCGATCGAATCTCAGGCAAGTAATATATCGATGACAAAGGGAACAATGTATGTTGTTATGCGGTTTGACTGATAAAGATCTTCGTAGAATATGTGGGAGCGAATATGAGCATCCAGGTTCCGCTATTGGTTATTGACCGGAAACGTGTTTTGGTCATATCTACATTGTTCTCCAACCCATAGGGTCCACACGCTTAAGGTTTCGATGACAGTTATATTATGAGTTTATGAGTTTTGATGTACCGAAGATTGTTCAGAGTCCCGGATGTGATCATGGACATATCGAGGAGTCTCGAAATGGTCGAGATATGAAGATTGATATATTGGACGACTATATTCGGACACTGAAATGGTTTTGGGGTTATCAGACATATACCGGAGTACCGGGGGGTTATCGGAACCCCCCCGAGGTTAATGGGCCTCATGGGCCCAAGTGGTGGAAGAGGAGAGGCGGCCAAGGGGCAGCCGCGTGCCCCTCCCCCCATGGCTCCTTTATATACGGGGCAGGGGGGCACCTCTAGACACAACAATCGATCCCTTGGATCTCTTAGCCATGTGCGGTGCCCCCCTCCACCATAGTCCACCTCGATAATATCATAGTAGTGCTTAGGCGAAGCCCTGTGACGGTAGAACATCAAGATCGTCACCACGCCGTCGTTCTAACGAAACTCTCCCTCAACACTTGGCTAGATCGGAGTTCGAGGGACGTCATCGAGCTGAACGTATGCAAGAACTCAGAGGTGCCGTAGTTTCGGTGCTTGATCGGTCGGGCCGTGAAGACGTACGACTACAGCAACCACGTTGTTCTAACACTTCTGCTTTTGGTCTACGAGGGTACGTGGACACACTCTCCCCTCTCGTTGCTATACATCACCATGATCTTGTGTGTGCGTAGGAAATTTTTGAAATTACTACGAAACCCAACAGTGGTATCGGAGCCAGGTTTTATGCGTTGATGTTATATGCACGAGTAGAACACAAGTGAGTTGTGGGCGATACAATTCATAGTTCTTACCAGCATGTCATACTTTGGTTTGGCTGTATTGTTGGATGAAGCGGCCCGGACCGGCATTACGTGTATGCTTACGCGAGACTGGTTCTTCCGACGTGCTTTGCACACAGGTGGCTGGCGGGTGTCAGTTTCTCCAACTTTAGTTGAACCAAGTGTGGCTTTGCCCTGTCCTTGAGAAGGTTAAAACAACACTAACTTGACAAACTATCGTTGTGGTTTTGATGCGTAGGTAAGAACGGTTCTTGCTCAGCCCGTAGCAGCCACGTAAAACTTGCAACAACAAAGTAGAGGACGTCTAACTTGTTTTTGCAGGGCATGTTGTGATGTGATATGGTCAAGACGTGATGCTATATTTTATTGTATGAGATGATCATGTTTTGTAACTGAGTTATCGGCAACTGGCAGGAGCCATATGGTTGTCGCTTTATTGTATGCAATGCAATCGCCCTGTAATTGCTTTACTTTATCACTAACCGGTAGCGATAGTCGTAGAAGCAATAGGTGGCGAAACGACAACGATGCTACGATGGAGATCAAGGTGTCGCGCCGGTGACAATGTTGATCATGACGGTGCTTCGAAGATGGAGATCACAAGCACAAGATGGTGATGGCCATATCATATCACTTATATTGATTGCATGTGATGTTTATCCTTTATGCATCTTATCTTGCTTTGATTGACGGTAGCATTATAAGATGATCTCTCACTAAATTTCAAGATAAAAGTGTTCTCCCTGAGTATGCACCGTTGCCAAAGTTCGTCGTGCCCAGACACCACGTGACGATCGGGTGTGATAAACTCTACGTCCATCTACAATGGGTGCGAGCCAGTTTTGCATAGGCAGAATACTCAGGTTAAACTTGACGAGCCTAGCATATGCAGATATGGCCTCGGAACGTTGAGACCGAAAGGTCGAGCGTGAATCATATAGTAGATATGATCAACATAATGATGTTCACCATTGAAAACTACTCCATTTCACGTGATGATCGGTTATGGTTTAGTTGATTTGGATCACGTGATCACTCAGATGATTAGAGGGATGTCTATCTAAGTGGGAGTTCTTAAGTAATATGATTAATTGAACTTTAATTTATCGTGAACTTAATCCTGGTAGTATTTTGCAAATTATGTTGTAGATCAATAGCTCGCGTTGTTGCTTCCCTATGTTTTTGCTTCCCTATGTTTTTATATGTGTTCCTAGAGAAAACTAAGTTGAAAAATGTTAGTAGCAATGATGCGGACTTGGTCCGTGATCTGAGGTTTATCCTCATTGCTGTACATAAGAATTATGTCCTTGATGCACCGCTAGGTGACAGACCTATTGCAGGAGCAGATACAGACGTTATGAACGTTTGGCTAGCTCAATATGATGACTACTTGATAGTTTAGTGCACCATGCTTAATGGCTTAGAATCGGGACATCAAAGACATTTTGAACGTCATGGACCATATGAGATGTTCCAGGAGTTGAAGTTAATATTTCAAGCAAGTGCTTAGATTGTCTAAGTACTACAATCGCTTGAATCAAGTGGGAGTTAATCTTCCAGATAAGATAGTGATTGGCGGAGTTCCCTAGTCACCATCACCAAGTTACTGGAACTTCGTGATGAACTATAATGCAAGAGATAACGAAAATGATTCCGAGCTCTTCGTGATGCTGAAATCAACGAAGGTAGAAATCAAGAAAAGAGCATCAAGTGTTGATGATTGATAAGACCACTAGTTTCATGAAAAGGGCAAAGGAAAAGAAAGGGAACTTCAAGTAGAAAGGGAAGCAAGTTGCCACTCCCGTGAAGAAGCCCAAAGCTGGACCAAAGCCTGAAACTAAGTACTTCTACTGCAAAGGAAATGACCACTGGAAGCGGAAATGCCCTGAATATTTGGTGGATAAGAAGGATGGAAAAGTGAACAAGGGTATATTTGATATACATGTTATTGATGTTTACCTTACTAGTGTTTATAGTAGCCCCTGAGTATTTGATACTTGTTCGGTTGCTAAGATTAGTAACTTGAAACAGTAGTTACAAAATCAACATAAACTAGTTGAGGGTGAAGTGACGATGTGTGTTGGAAGTGGTTCCAAGATTGATATGATCATCATCGCACACTCCCTATACTTTTGAGATTAGTGTTGAACCTAAATAAATTTTATTTGGCGTTTGCGTTGAGCATGAATATGATTTGATCATGTTTATTGCAAAACGGTTATTCATTTAAAGTTAGAGAATAATTGTTCTTCTCTTTATATGAATAAAACCTTCGATGGTCATACACCCAATGAAAATAGTTTGTTGGATCTCGATCATAATGGATACACATATTCATAATATTGATGCCAAAAGATACAAAGTTGATAACGATAAGTGCAACTTATTTGTGGCACTGCCGTTTGGGTCATATCGGTGTAAAGCGCATGAAGAAACTCCATAAAGATGGACTTTTGGGATCACTGCCGTTTGGCACTGCCGTTTGCCGTTTGGCAAGTAATATATCGATGACAAAGGGAACAATGTATGTTGTTATGCGGTTTGACCGATAAAGATCTTCGTAGAATATGTGGGAGCCAATATGAGCATCCAGGTTCCGCTATTGGTTATTGACCGGAAACATGTTTCGGTCATGTCTACATTGTTCTCGAACCCGTAGGGTCCGCACGTTAAGGTTTCGACGACAGTTATATTATGAGTTTATGAGTTTTGATGTACCGAAGATTGTTCGGAGTCCCGAATGTGATCACGGACATAATGAGGAGTCTCGAAATGGTCGAGACATGAAGATTGATATATTGGACGACTATATTCGGACACCGGAATGGTTTCGGGGGTTCTCGGATATATACCGGAGTACCGGGGGGTTATTGGAACCCCCCCGGAGGTTAATGGGCCTCATGGGCCCAAGTGGTGGAAGAGGAGAGGCGGACAAGGGGAAGCCGCGCGCCCGTCCCCCCCCAAGTCCGAATTGGTCAAGGAGAGGGGGCGGCGCCTGCTATGTCTTGAGCTAGCATTTGTTTTCCCCAAAGAGGAGAGGGTGATGCAGCAAGTGTAGCGTAAGTATTTCCCTCAGCTTTTGAGAACCAAGGTATCAATCCAGTAGGAGGCTCCTCAAAAGTCCCACGCGCCTACACAAACAAACTGAGAACTCGTAACCAACGCAATAAAGGGGTTGTCAATCCCTTCACGGCCACTTGCGAAAGTGAGATCTGATAGAGATAGTACGATAAGATAAATATATTTTTGGTATTTTATAATATAGATGCAAAAAGTAAAGATGCAAATAAAAGTAGATTGAAAGCAAATATTATAAGAGATAGACCCGGGGGCCATAGGTTTCACTAGAGGCTTCTCTCGAGAGCATAAGTATTACGGTCGGTGAACAAATTACTGTCAAGCAATTGATAGAAAAGCGAATAATTATGACATTATCTAGGCATGATCATGTATATAGGCATCACATCCATAACAGGTAGACCGACTCCTGCCTGCATCTACTACTATTACTCCACACATCGACCGCTATCCAGCATGCATCTAGAGTATTAAGTTCATAAGAACAGAGTAACGCATTAAGCAAGATGACATAATGTAGAGGGATAAACTCATGCAATATGATATAAACCCCATCTTGTTATCCTCGATGGCAACAATACAATACGTTTCTTGCAACCCTTTCTGTCACTGGGTAAGAACACCGCAAGATTGAACCCAAAGCTAAGCACTTCTCCCATGGCAAGAAAGATCAATCTAGTAGGCCAAACCAAACCGATAATTCGAAGAGACTTGCAAAGATAACGCAATCATACATAAAAGAATTCAGAGAAGATTCAATTAATATTCATAGATAAATATGATCATAAACCCACAATTCATTGGATCTCGACAAACACACCGCAAAAAGAGATTGCATCGAATAGATCTCCACAAGAGAGGGGGAGAACATTGTATTGAGATCTAAAAAGAGTGAAGAAGCCATCTAGCTAATAACTATGGACCCGTAGGTCTGTGGTAAACTACTCACAACTCATAGGAGGGGCAAGGATGTTGATGTAGAGGCCCTCCATGGTCGATTCCCCCTCCGGCAGAGTGCCGGCGAAGGCTCCAAGATGGGATCTTGCGGATACAGAAGGTTACAGAAGTGGAAATTGTGTTTCGTCATGCCCCTGGATGTTTTCGGGGTCCGTAGGTATATATAGGAGAAAGAGGTACGTCGGTGGATGCCCGAGGGGCCCACGAGATAGGGGGGTGTGCCCTACAGGGGGGGCGCCCTCCTATCACGTGGAGGCTCCGGTTGTTTCTTGACTTGCACTCCAAGCTCTCCGGATCTTGTTCGTTCCAAAAATGACGCTCCCGAAGGTTTCATTCCGTTTGGACTCCGTTTGATATTCCTTTTCTTCGAAATACTGAAATAGGCAAAAAAATAGCAATATGGGCTGGGCCTCCGGTTAGTAGGTTAGTCCCAAAAATGATATAAATGTATAAAATAAAGCCGATAAACATCCAAAATAGGTAATATAATAGCATGGAACAATCAAAAATTATAGATACGTTGGAGACGTATCAAGCATCCCCAAGTTTAATTCCTGCTCGTCCTCGAGTAGGTAAATGATAAAAATACAATGTTTGATGTGGAATTCTACCTAGCATAATTCTCAATGTAATTTTCTTTAATGTGGCATGAATGTTCAGATCCAAATAATACAAAATAAAAGTTCATATTGACATAAGAAATAGTAATACTTCAAGCATACTAAGCAAAGTAATCATGTCTTCTCAAAATAACATGGCTAAAGAAAGTTATCCCTACAAAATCATATAGTCTGGCTGTTGCTCTATCTTCATCACACAAAGTATTTAATCATGCACAACCCTAATGACGAGCCAAGCAATTATATCATACTTTAATAATCTCAAACTCTTTCAACTTTCACTCAATAAATGAGCGTGAGCCATGGACATAGCACTATATGTGGAATAGAATGGTGGTTGTGGGGAAGACAAAAAAGGAGAAGATAGTCTCACATCAACTAGGCGTATCAACAGGCTATGGAGATGCCCCTTAATAGATATCAATGTGAGTGAGTAGGGATTGCCATGCAATGAATGCACTAGAGCTATAAATATATGAAAGCTCAACAAAAGAAAACTAGTGGGTGTGCATCCAACTTGCTTGCTCACGAAGACCTAGGGCATTTTGAGGAAGCCCATCATTGGAATATACAAGCCAAGTTCTATAATGAAAAATTCCCACTAGTATATGAAAGTGACAACATATGAGACTCTCTATCATGAAGATCATGGTGCTATTTTGAAGCAAAAATGTGGAAAAAGAGATAGTAGCATTGTCCCTTCTCTCTTTTTCTCTCATTATTTTTTTTCTCTTTTTTTTCCTTTTTTTCTTTTCTTTGGCCTTCTTTTTTTTCCTTTTGGCCTTTCTCTTTTTTTTGTAAAGTCCGAAGTCTCATCCCGACTTGTGGGGGAATCATAGTATTCATCATCCTTTCCTCACTAGGACAATGCTCTAATAATGGAGATCATCACACTTTTATGGATTTACAACTCAAAAATTACCACTCAAAGCTAGAACAAGATATGACTCTATGTGAATGCCTTCGGCGGTATACCGGGATATGCAATGAATCAAGAGCGACATGTATGAAGATTATGATGGTGGATTTGCCACAAATACGATGTCAACTACATGATCATGCAAAGAGCAATTTGACAATGATGAAACGTGTCATAATAAATGGAACAGTGGAAAGTTGCATGACAATATATCTCAGAATGGCTATGGAAATGCCATAATAGGTAGGTATGGTGGCTGTTTTGAGGAAGGTATATGGTGGGTGTATGGTTCCGGCGAAAGTTGCACGGTACAAGAGAGGCTAGCAATAATGGAAGGGTGAAAGGGTGCGTATAATCCATGGACTCAACATTAGTCAAAAGAACTCATATACTGGTTGTAAAAATTTAGAAGTCATCAAAAACCAAAGCACTGTGCGCATGCTCCTAGGGGGATAGATTGGTAGGAAAAGACCATCACTCGTCCCCGACTGCCACTCATAAGGAAGACATTCAATAAATAAAATTGTGCTCCAACTTCATCACAAAGCAGTTCACCATACGTGCATGCTATGGGAATCACAAACTTCAACACAAGCATTCTTTAAATTCATAATCACCCAACTAGCATGACTTTAATATCACTACCTCCATATCTCAAAACAATTATCAAGCATCAAATTGATCATAGCATCCAATTCACTTTCTATGATAGTTTTTATTATACCCAACTTGGATGCTCATCATTCTAGGACCAAATTATAACCATAGCAAATACCATGCTGTTCTAAGAGACTCTCAAAATAATATAAGTGAATCATGAGAGACTAGAAATTTCTTCAAAATTAATCCACCACCATGCTCTAAAAGATATAAGTGAAGCACTAGAGCAAAAACTATCAAGCTCAAAAGATATAAGTGAAGCACATAGAGTATTCTAGCAAATTCTAATCAAATAGGCTTCTCCCAAAAGGTGTGTACAGCAAGGATGATTGTGGTAAACTAACAAGCAAATACCAATATAATACACGACGCTCCAAGCAAAACACATATCATGTGGCGAATAAAAATATAGCTCCAAGTAAAGTTACCAATGAACGAAGACGAAAGAGGGGATGCCTTTCCGGGGCATCCCCAAGCTTAGGCTTTTGGCTATTATTGAATATCTTCGGGGTGCCTTGGTCATCCCGAAGCTTAGGCTCTTGCCACTCTTTATTCCATAGTCCATAAAAGCTTTACCCAAAACTTGAAAACTTCACAACACAAAACTCAACAGGAAATCTTATAAGCTCCGTTAGTGGAAGAAAACAAAACCACCACATAAGGTACTATAATGAACTCATTCTTTATTTATTTTGGTGTTAAACCTACTGTATTCCAACTTCCTTATGGTTTATAAACTAATTTATTAGCATTAGCTGCATTGAAATAAGCAAACAACACACGAAAAACAGAATCTGTCAAAAACAGAACAGTCTGTAGAAATCTGTAACTAACGCAATCTTCTGGAACTCTAAAAATCATACCAAAATAGGAAGTACTGGACAATTTGTTTATAGACCAGAATCAGAAAGAATCAATGCAAAATCACGTTTCTGTGATTTATTGAATTTTTTCTCGTGATCGCAAAGTTTCTGTTTCTCAGCAGAATCAAATCAACCATCATCATAGTTTATCCTATAGGTTCTACTTGGCACAAACACTAAAAAAAAGATAAAAACACATCTAAACAGAAAGTAGAAACAAAATTTAACACTAAACAGGAACAAAAACAAAGAACATAAAGAAAATTGGGTTGCCTCCCAACCAGCGCTATCGTTTAACGCCCCTAGCTAGGCATAAAAGCGAAGATAGATCTAACGAGTGCCATCTTTGGCACTTGATTCGTAAGTAGAAAGATCGCGATCTCCAGGGATATCTCCCTTTTAGTCATGGCCAAACCTTTAGGAAAAAAATTCAAGAAATTCATTGGTAGCAAAAGGTTCCTTAATGATAGAGAGACCATTGGGGAGAACACAAATAGATTTGAGGTCCGCGTCTCCCTTACTAGAAGTTTCACCTTTATTTTTAGGAACATAGATGAGCTTGGTGGTTTTTGTAGGGGGTTTTGGGGTATTTTTCATAGGATAAAAAGCCAAACCTAAGTTGGTAATTATATCCTCAAGTTTACCAATTCTAGCAGAATCGAGATATATTTTTTCATTAACTATAGGTTCTTTTGGTTTAAGATTTTTCAAGGTAACTCCAACCCTAGATTCATATTGGGTGATAAGATTACGAATCTTTTTATCCAAATTTTCAATCAACTCAACAGTGGCAATTTTATTTTCAATAATATCAAGCTGTTGCATAACATGTTCTAAAGTTAAAACAGTTCCATGAACCAAAAGAGGTGGTGAGCCAAATAAATCTAACATAGCTCTATAAGCATCAAACGTATGGCTACTCATGAAATAACCTCCTGTAGCAATATCAAGAACACATCTATTCCATGGAGTAATGCCTACATAAAAATTGCGGAGAAGAACGAAAGTGGAAAGCTTCCTAGGAGATTTATATTGGGCATTGCAAATTCTATGCGAAGCATCTTTTAAATTTTCTCCCTCCCTTTGCTTAAAATTGAGAATTTCTTGTTCGGGAGAGATAATAAGGATAGGAGGACTAGCCATAATGACGAGGTAAACGAGCAAACACACGGGCAACGGAAAAAGGCAAGCGAAAAGAGAGGAGGAGATTGCGAAAGAGAGGGCAAATAAAACGGCAAGGGTGAAGTGGGGGAGAGGAAAACGAGAGGCAAATGGCAAATAATGTAAATGCGAGGGAGATGGGTTTGTGATAGGTACTTGGTATGTCTTGACTTGAGCGAAGACCTCCCCGGCAACGGCGCCAGAAATCCTTCTTGCTACGTCTTGAGCTAGCGTTGGTCTTCCCCGAAGAGGAGAGGGTGATGCAGCAAGTGTAGCGTAAGTATTTCCCTCGGTTTTTGAGAACCAAGGTATCAATCCATTAGGAGGCTCCTCAAAAGTCCCACGCGCCTACACAAACAAACTGAGAACTCGCAACCAACGCAATAAAGGGGTTGTCAATCCCTTCACGGCCACTTGCGAAAGTGAGATCTGGTAGAGATAGTATGATAAGATAAATATATTTTTGGTATTTTATAATATAGATGCAAAAAGTAAAGATGCAAATAAAAGTAGATTGAAAGCAAATATGATAAGAGATAGACCCGGGGGCCATAGGTTTCACTAGAGGCCTCTCTCGAGAGCATAAGTATTACGGTGGGTGAACAAATTATTGTCGAGCAATTGATAGAAAAGCGAATTATTATGACGTTATCTAGGCATGATCATGTATATAGGCATCACGTCCATAACATGTAGACCGACTCCTGCCTGCATCTACTACTATCACTCCACACATCGAAGGCTATCCAGCATGCATCTAGAGTATTAAGTTCATAAGAATAGAGTAACGCATTAAGCAAGATGAAATGATGTAGAGGGATAAACTCATGCAATATGATATAAACCCCATCTTGTTATCCTCGATGGCAACAATACAATATGTGTGTTGCAACCCTTTCTGTCACTGGATAAGAACACTGCAAGATTGAACCCAAAGCTAAGAACTTCTCCCATGGCAAGAAAGATCAATCTAGTAGGCCAAACCAAACCGATAGTTCGAAGAGACTTGCAAAGATAACTCAATCATACATAAAATAATTCAGAGAAGATTCAATTAATATTCATAGATAAATCTGATCATAAACCCACAATTCATTGGATCTCGACAAACACACCGCAAAAATAGATTACATCGAATAGATCTCCACAAGAGAGGGGGAGAACATTGTATTGAGATCCAAAAAGAGAGAAGAAGCGATCTAGCTAATAACTATGGACCCGTAGGTCTGTGGTAAACTACTCACAACTCATAGGAGGGGCAAGGATGTTGATGTAGAGGCCCTCCATGGTCGATTCCCCCTCCGGCAGAGTGCCGGCGAAGGCTCCAAGATGGGATCTCGCGGATACAGAAGGTTAGGGTGGTGGAAATTGTGTTTCGTGGTGCCCCTGGATGTTTTCTGTGTCCGTAGGTATATATAGGAGAAAGAGGTACGTCGGTGAACGCCCAAGGGGCCCACGAGACAGGGGGCGCGCCCTACAGGTGGGGTGCACCCTCCTATCACGTGCAGGCTCCGGTTGTTTCTTGACTTGCACTCCAAGCTCTCCGGATCTTGTTCGTTCCAAAAATCACGCTCCCAAAGGTTTCATTCCGTTTGGACTCCGTTTGATATTCCTTTTCTTAGAAATACTGGAATAGGCAAAAAAACAGCAATATGGGCTGGGCCTCCGGTTAGTAGGTTAGTCCCAAAAATGATATAAATGTATAAAATAAAGCCCATAAACATCCAAAATAGGTAATATAATAGCCTGAAACAATCAAAAATTATAGATACGTTGGAGACGTATCAGCGCCCCCCTTTCCTTTCCCCCTCTCTCTCCTTCCTTCTCCTCTCCTACTCCAACAAGGAAGGGGGGAGTCCTACTCCCGGTGGGAAGAGGACTCCTCCTGGCGCGCCCCTCCTGGCCGGCCAACCCCCTCCCCCTGGGTCATTTATATACAGGGGCAGGGGGGCACCTCTAGACACAAAAATCGTTCCCTTGGATCTCTTAGCCGTGTGCGGTGCCCCTCCACCATAGTCCACCTCGATAATATCATAGCGGTGCTTAGGCAAAGCCCTGCGACAGTAGAACATCAAGATCTTCACCACGTCGTCATTCTGACGGAACTCTCCCTCGACACTCGGCTGGATCGGAGTTCGAGGTACGTCATCGAGCTGAACGTGTGCAAGAACTCGAAGGTGCTGTAGTTTCGGTGCTTGATCGGTCGGGCCGTGAAGACGTACGACTACATCAACCACGTTGTTCTAACGCTTCCGCTTTCGGTCTACGAGGGTACGTGGACGCACTCTCCCCTCTCATTGCTATACATCACCATGATCTTGTGTGTGCGTAGGAAATTTTTGAAATTACTATGAAAACCCACCGTCAGGGGGGTCTCCAAGCCGTCCACGAGATAGGGGGGTGCGCCCCCCACCCTAGTGGGCAGACCGGGACTCTTCTGACCCAACTCTTTTACTCTGGGGGCTTCTTTTGGTCCATAAAAAACATCAAAAATTGGCACGTCAATTGGACTCCATTTGGTATTCCTTTTCTGTAAAATTCAAAAACAAGGAAAAAACAGAAACTCGCACTGGGCTCTAGGTTAATAGGTTAGTCCCAAAAATCATATAAAATAGCATATAAATGCATATAAAACATCCTAGATGGATAATATAATAGCATGGAACAATAAAAAATTATAGATACGTTGGAGACGTATCAATGACGAAGATGTTGCTGTCAACCTGAAGCTTTTGCTCTAGATGTTTGAGCTAATGTCAGGATTGAGGATTAACTTCATGAAAAGTGAAATCCTCTGTGTAGGGGGAGATGATGACATAATCTCCTTCTATGTTGATCGTTTCAACTGTAGCATTGGTCACTTCCCAATGAAATATCTAGGAGTGCCAGTCAGCTTCACGAATCTCCATAACCTAGATTGGGATTTTGTGGACGAAAGATTCCTCAAGTGCTGTGAATCCTGGATTGGTAATGCGACCTCCTCAGGAGGGCGTCTCATTCTTCTTAACTCATCCTTGACCAGTATTGTGTACTTCTACATGTCTATGTTCCTACTTCCAAAGGGGGTGATTGTTAAGCTCGACAAACACCATAAGCATTTTTTCTGGCAAGAACATGAGGGGCGCAAACGTTATCATCTGGTTAAGTGGTCCAGAATATGTCAATCTAAGGAAAAAGGGGGGCCTGTGTTTGAAAGATCTACACAAGCAAAATATTAGCTTACTCACCAAATGGTGGTGGAAGCTAGAAACACAGCAAGGTCTGTGGCAGGAGGTGATCCGGGCAAAATACCTCAAAAAATACACGGTGACATCTGTTTATACTAGATTTGATGATTCCCCTATCTGGAAAGCCATAATGAAGGTTAAAGAGCACTACCTTGTTGGCAGAAAGTGGTTTTGAACTCGGGAAACCTTGCCAGGGTGTGGATGGACCCTTGTGGAGATGGTCCACCACTGTGTGCTCAATTTCCCGTTCTCTATAATGTGTGCAATAATCAAGAGATCACTGTTGCTAAATTTAGGGAGAGTGTGGATGATAACTTATTTAGAAGGCGTTTACATCCCCCACTTCTTGATCAATGGAGAGACGTTCAAGCTAGAGTGAGGGCTTGGCCCCTCTCATGATCTTGATCAAGTCATATGGACCCCGGGAAGAAAAGAAAAATTTACAACTAAATCTATTTATGGTTACCCGGAGAGGAGCCTAGTTGGGTGTAATTACAAGTAGATTTGGAGAGCGAAGATCCCTCTTAAAATCCAAATCTTTCTGTGGAAATTATTCCAGGATTCTTTTCTGACCAGATATGTCATGAGCAGATGTGGATGGCTTGGCAGACCTGTTTGTTCCTTCTGTAATAAAAGAGAAACTTCTCAACATCTCTTTTTTACTTGTCCTGTTGCTTGAGTTATGTGGAGGACAATGGGATGTGTCCTAGGCACGGATAGATGCCCTCACTGCAGTACTTTGCTTGGTGTTATACTTTCCTTCCTGATGGCGAGTGGTTCTATACCTTTGGCCTAGCTGCTCTTTGCTGGGCAATGTGGAATAGTCATAATAAAAAACCTTTGAATTCAAGAAATTGAGGTCTCATTTTGATGGCGTCTATTCTGCATGTGGTTATCTTTCTTACTGGACAGGATTGCTGATGGGCGACGACCGGGAGGCAATGGAGCGTGGCTCTAAGATGCTGATGGGCGACGACCTGCTCCTGTGTGAGCTTTTGGGGCGGCCTAGCTGATTAGGCTTGTAATGGCTGGATAGCTGACATGTTTAGGTTCTTGTAGCTGTTCAGGTGTCATGTTGAACTGATGTATCTCCATTATGAGAGTAATGGAAAGGGTTTATGCCCGGTTCAAAAAAAACCCTACCGGCCTCATCAATGGGTTAAAATGGTCGTTGCACGAAACTTGCAGTTGTAAAACCCTAGGTGGTCGATCGCACCAACCAGTAGCATATGAATGGCTAGCACAGCCCGCGACTCGTATAATTTTGGGGGCTAGCTGGAAACACCGCTGCCGCAATTAAACTTTTTGGTGCACCTCTTCTTCTTTTTTGGAAAAAACGCACAAGGCTAAATATATTACATAAAACTGACCCTTACCAGAATAAGAAATCACAAAAAGGTCTTTGAAGAAAATCGGCGGTGTGCCATGAGCAACACTCGTTGACGTCTCCCAGAGCATGTCGAACAAATCCCAAATAAAATCTAGGTGTGTGTGGGGGGGGGGGGATAGTCATTTCTATTTATAGAAAGAACATCTCACGCCATCTCATGATAAAGTTTCATGGAAAATCAACTTTGCATTTAACAACTAAAATCTCAGAACAGGGCAAAAACGGTGTGGGTGAAAACGTACAATATGCCTACAATTTGCATGACTAAAAATGCCCATGGGCCATGGTAAATTTCCGACAAGATGATCTATAAAGCAGTAGAGACAAAACAAATTGCCATGGCAATTTAGGAATTTGAGTTATATAACACATGGCAAATAATCTATCGATGGAATGATACGCAACCCCTTGCGTATTTGAGAAAACACATAGCAAATAATTGCTAAAATTTGCGTGGTATTGTAGACAAAAAGATGCCACGATAGAGAGAATGGTATATAGACGCAAATGCCATACAAAAAATACCATGGTAGAGAGAATTTTGACATGCTAAATGAACACAAATGCCATGTTGAATACAAAAAATGCCATGACATGTGACAGGTACAAACAAGCTATTTTTTAATAATACATTTTTCTTATTAATTTACAGAAATAATGCATGGTTTAGATATATTACACAAATAATAAGGCGTCTTCTTGCGGCAAGAGGACTGGAACTAACCTCCTATAAGATAATTAGTCCTAGTCGTCCTCCCTCAAGATGATTGGAACTAGTTGTCTTCCCTCAAGATGATTGGAACTAGTCATCCTCCCTCAAGATGATTGTTTCTAACTTACGATGTTGCTTCTTCCACCTTGGATGCAACCTAAGAAGTTGTTTTTGTATCCCCTCAAAGGTCCTTGCGGGCCACCCGCACCTACTTAATGCGTGAACCAACTCATTCAATATGGTGTCACTAGTGATGAGTTCGTCCCATTGGACTATCCTATTGTCTATCTTCAAATTGTTGGCTAACCTCAGAAGACATTTTGATATACTCCGGTGAAAACTACGATCGAAAGGATAATCAGACATCTTGATGAGACTACAATGCACTGCTTACCAACCTTTCTGTATGGGGGGAGGGGGTTATACGACGAGAAGAGAAAGATGACGGGAAAGAAAATTTCGGGAACAGAAGGGTTGGCGGGAAAGACGATGGAGGAAAAGGGATGGCGGGAACGAAGTTGGCAGGAAAGGCAGGGTTGGCGGAACATATTATGAAAAAGTGTTGCGAAAAATTAGTCAAGGTAGAGGGAGGACCAAACATCTTGAGGGAGGATGACTAGTTCCAATCATCTTGAGGGAAGACGACTAGCTCTAATATCTTGAGAGAGGATGACTAGGACTAATCATCTTATAGGAGGATGATTAGTTCCAGTCGTCTTGCCCCAAGACGATGTTGTATTATTTGTGTAATATATCTAGATGTCGGTGCGAGGACGACACCTATGGGATCACGAGAATCCCTACTACGGTTGCGAGGCGCGGGGTTGTGAGAAGGGTGGATCAAACATGTAGCACACGGATTCTTTATCCAGGTTCGGGCCGCGAGGATGTGTAAAACCCTACTCCTGCTTTGATGATTTGTTTATCTGTGTTCTTGAGTTAGTGATGGGGCGTGAAGAGCTCTAGAAAGCCGAATCCCTCTCCTGGTCGCCCTGGGCCTCCTTTTCTAGGGAAAGGGGTCGCCACAGTGGCACACAGGAGGTGGAAAGGGCACAGTGATACGAGTTTATCCCTCGCATTACGTGGCAAGGTGCATTTAATGCGTCGTGCTTAGGTGTCCCTACTTTATCGCGGGCGGGGGAGAGCCCAGTCTTATCTTTCGCCGATCGCGTTGACACGCGCCCTGGCCAGCGGTGCCCGTGGTGCCACGGAGGCAGGCAGGTAGCTGAGGTGGCGTAGCGGTGGGCCTCCACGAAGATCTGCTTGCCACCATGCAGGTGCTTGCCCAACTGGTTGGGTCAGCAGCCGCATGCGAACGGCGGTGGAGGTTTGGAATTGGCGTGGGCCTGATGGTGGCCCTACGGGTGTCTTTAGCAAGGGCCTCGCCGTAGCCCCGACAAGGGTCTCTACGGGGCTCCGGCAAGGGTCTCGCCGTGGCGCCTGCTATCATCCCCGGCAAGGCTCCTGCCGGGGGCCTTGTGGTCCTCCTTGGCTGGGATCCCGCCAAGGGTCGTCATCTTCAATAGTGTGAATTTGATCTTGAATGTCTTCACAAAGATCTGCATGCCACCACGGGGATGTCTCCCGAATCCTTGCCTCATGGGGGTAGTGGAGTCAAGGGTGATTCGCTCCGTAGGTGTGGGGCGAGCTGCCATGGCAAGGGCCTTGCCGGGTTTGCTAAAGCTCCTTGCCGGGGGAGTCCGCTTCGTCCCCTTTGCTCTTTGCGGTCTTGGTTTTGGCGTCGTTCTGCTCTTTTCGAGCTTCAGCCTTACCTTGGTTTACCTCCCTTGCCTTGCTTGGCGCGGTGGCATCCGTGGCTCGGACTGCCGTGCACAGTTATAGGGGTACAAAAAAGTGTACCCCACTTTTTGTACACTGACAGGAGCCCCCGGACCTGGTCCACATGTGAGCGTAATCGCGTCGTTGGGCTAGGCCCAAAAACGGTGCGCAGGCAGGAGGGGTAGATTTTACCGCGGTAAGTTTCTTCGCGCGCCACCCTTCCTATGCCTCCCGCGCGTGGCTCGGCGTGGGGAGGCGTGTGTGACGTGGGCGGCATGCGTGGGGCTGAGCTCTGCACGCATGCGTCACGTCGCAGTAAAAGGGGGCGGTTCGCACCTTCCCCATAAACGGAGGGAGGTGTGGAGGCTCGGCCCATTTACTGAACAGGGCCGGGGCGTGGTCTTCAAGGCGCTTACCCCCCCCCCCACGATCATGGGGTGGGGAGAGGTCACCTCACCCATCGCCTTGGTCCTGCATGCCCGCCACGTGGTTCTCACGCGCTTAGGGTGGCGAACGGTGGAGGCGGGGAACCGGGCCGTCGCAGGCCGGGGCAGCGAGTTGGTCCCAGTTCCCGGCGCCTTTCGTGTCTTGATTGGCTGAGTGGGGTGGCTGAGCCCCCATCTTGGCTCTTTATAAAGAGCCGGGGGGGAGGGAGGAAATGGAGTCCCGCACTCTTCCGTCTTCTTTTTTCTTCAGCTTCTGCCCTTCTGCTCTCCCCATCCGCCATGGAGAGAGGGGATCCTGGCTCTTCAACAGTGGCGGCGAGGGTCGCTGCTCGACAACGCACCCTCCCTTCCCCTTTATCCGCGGTGGCAGAGCCAGTTGCGAGGGGAAGGGGGAGGGGGCGAGGCCGCAGATGAGGCTGCGGGCGAGGTCGAGGCGCTCAGGGAAGAGGAGAACGGGGCGGCGCGCCGGTCCCGCCTCCGCCAGTAGTTCCTCCCCCCATGGAGGGCCATGTTGGAGATGACCCTTGCGAGTTCTTTGTCAGGCTGCGCCGGTCGCCTCGCAATCGTCTTCGTCTCCCGACCCCATTTGCGAGCGAGATGGAGCTGGATCCGCCAGAGTCCTTGCAGTTGCACATGAGGGGCTGTTGGATCAGCGGTATGCGAGCTCGCGTCGACTTCGCAGCCCCTCACGTGATGTATCTTGGCCGAGGGTGGAAGACGTTCGCTCATATCCATCGCTTGACGGTGGGGCTTACCCTCCATTTAAAGCTGATGGAGGGCGGTCTCCTCTCCGTCAAGGTCTTTGGGTGCTTCGGGACTCGGGCAAGGTGCTGCGTGGAGAGCTCTTCTGATAGTGAAGATTCTTACTCTGGCGGGAGCGATGAGGAGGACAGCGGCAGCGATGACGAGGGTAGCGGGCGGCAGGATGACGGGTCCGACTAGGTGTCGGGCGTCGCTCCGCATGGCACCGGCGATCCCATCATCCGTGTCGCCGGCTTTCTGAACTTCTCGGGGTCGTCTCCTTGGGCGGCTGGCGTTGGGAGGCTGCAGAAGAGGAAGAGGGTGGGCGGCAAGGCCGTCAAATCGGAGTACGCGAGCACCGATGCCTTAGACGCGTGCTGACATCCTGCCGCCTCGTCTTCGAGCTCTGCTTCCAGCGCTGTCATCACCATCCAGCATTCGGACGGTCACCGAGATGTTCTCTTGGTGCCTCCTGCCACCCGTAGCTCGCCTAGGCGCTCCCTTTTGCCCTTTTCGCCTTTTTGACCTGCCTCCTGAGGAGAGGGACAAGAAAGGGATTATGGGCACGTTATCTCTTTTTAGTTTGTAAGCCTTTAGGCTCTAGCAGAATTTAACTTGTAATCCCCAACATTCATGTTTTTCATTCCCTATGGGCCGTACCTGAGTGGAATGTTTTTAATGAAAAAGGGGATGCTTGCTGGGTCATTTGTTTGCGGGTAGAACCCACGATGAGGAATAAATCCTTGATATACTTAAGATAAACATTTCCTTGCCCGGTAACAGGCCCTACCGTCTTCCCACTTCGCTCGTCCTTTCTCATGCTTTCGGTGGAGGCAGGGATGAGGTGGGTTCAGGCTCCTCGTTTCATTCTTTTGCTGCCGTCACTACGACCAAACCTGGCCCCAGGAACGAGCCCTAGGGCCTAGAGTTTTTAGGGGAGCACGGTAGCTTTGGGGAAAAAACGAGGTTTCACATCCCTCAGTCCATAGGGAAACGCATGATAAGGGCTGAAGAACTTATCTGAAGCTGTAGCCCCCGACAACTCTGGTTTGCTGTGGGCAAATCTTTGTACTCGCAGCCCCCGGCAACACTGGCTTGCCGGGGTTTAGATGCCAGTCTGTTCCTCTTTTCTTTCTCATCCCCAAGTGATCCGACAAGGATATCTGTGAGTCCTGCAAACCAAAGAAGACAAAAGATCTGCAAAGAGACGCACACTCGACCTCTAAGCTAGGGGTTAGTCGCCGCTAAGCACTATCAACCCTAACCAAGGACGAGACTTGACCTAGCATGCATGCTATAACTTAGGGTGCCATCGCTTCATTTATTTATGCTCAGGGTCTGTGCCTGGCTTTGTACAAAGGGTTACATGCATCAACGGCAATGCTTGTACAAAAGGTGGCTTGCCGGGGGGGGGGGCAAGCCGCGCCTCACGGGTAAAACTTGCAAAGATGCTCAATGTTCCAGGAGTTACTCACCGGAACAACATCTTCGGTCTCCAGGCGGACTGCGCCGGGCCTTGTGACTCGTATTACCCGATAAGGGCCTTCCCACTTTGGCGTCAACTTGTTGGAATTCTTGGCCGATTGAATGCGCCGAAGGACAAGGTCGCCTTCCTCAAGGCTCCGGGCATGAACCTTGCGGCTATGGTAGCGGCGCAAGGCTTGCTGGTAGCGTGCTGCTCTTATAGCCGCCCGAAGACGATCTTCCTCAAGGAGCACCGCGTCATCTTGCCGCAGTTGCTCTTGCTCAAGCTCGTCATAAGCGAGCACTCGAGGTGACCCGTATATGAGTTCAGTGGGGAGAACTGCTTCCGCCCCATATACCAGGGCAAAAGGTGTCTGGCCGGTGGCTCGATTTGGCGTCTTCCTGATCGACCAAAGAACCGTTGGCAACTCATCAATCCAGTGCCTTCCACTCTTATGCAGCCTGTCAAAGGTCTTGGTCTTCAAGCCTCGCAGTACTTCAGCATTTGCCCTCTCAGCTTGACCATTGCTTCGCGGGTGAGCAACGGAAGCAAAACAGATTCTGCTGCCAAGGTCTTGGATGTATTGCATGAAGGTGCGGCTTGTGAACTGGGTGCCGTTGTCAGTGATAACCCTGTTAGGTACGCCAAAACTGCACACCAGTCCCTTGAAGAACTTGATGGCTGACTGGGTTGTGACCTTCCTTACTGCCTCCACCTCTGGCCACTTTGTGAACTTGTCGATTGCAACATACAAGTACTCAAAGCCCCCGACAGCGCATGGGAAAGGGCCCAGTATGTCGAGCCCCCAGACCGAGAAGGGCCAGGAGAGAGGAATGGTATGAAGGGCTTGGGCTGGCTGATGGAGTTTCTTTGAATGGAACTGACACGCTTCACACCGGGTTACTAGTGTCGTTGCATCCTGGAGGGCGATGGGCCAGAAGAAACCTTGCCGGAATGCCTTGCCGGCAAGGGCCCTTGACCCAATGTGGGATCCACAGATGCCTCCATGTATCTCCGCCAACAGCTCCAGTCCTTCCTCTCGAGGGATACACTTCAATTTCACACCGTTCGCCCTCTTTCTGTACAGGACGTCATCGACGAACTGGTCCATGGTAGAGCGACGGGCCACTTTCTTCGCTTCTTCCTCCTCCTCAGGAAGTTCCCCTGTTTGGAGGAATCGGACGGTATGTTATGCCCATGCTGGAGCCTAGGGCTCAACGGCGAGGGCTAAACGCATTTCCTCCGCTATAGGAACGGCTGTCTCGACGGCGAGAGCTTGACGCTCCGCCGGAGCCAGTTGTCCTGTGGCGGGCTCAGTACCCTCGGCAACATCCTTGCCGACTGCCCTGGGGAGTTCGGCGGGGAAGTACTTGCCGGGCCCTGATTTCCTCCTCTTATTCTGCTCTGTTGATGGATCAACGGATGGCTGAGTTAGCTAAAGCACAAAGGTACCTGGTTCCACAGGTAGCTTGAGGGCAGTGCGTTTGGACAGGTAATCGGTGATATCGTTCTCCTCTCGGGGAACATGTTCAGCCCGTATACCGTCAAAACGCTCTTCCAGCTTTCTCACTTCATCGACGTAGGCCTTCATCAACGGGCTCAGGTAATCCTTGTTGACTAGCTTGACGACGAGCTGCGAGTCCCCCCTGACAATGAGTTTCTTGATTCCGAGGTTCGCCGCGATTCTAAGACCGGCAAGCAGCCCTTCGTACTCTGCTGTATTGTTGGTTGACACCTCCCTGGGGAAGTGCATCTGCACCACGTACTTGAGGTGCTATCCAATGGGCGCGACAAGCAGTACGCCAGCCCCGGCGCCTTGTAAGGAGAAAGCTCCATCAAAGTACATGATCCAATCACAACTTGCCCCCTTGCCGGGGAGAGCAGTCTCTTGAGCTTCTTCGTCAGGCATTGCAGTCCATTCTGCAATGAACTCCGCTAGGGATCGACTCTGAATTGTCGAGGTGCTTTCAAACATGAGACCAAAGCTGGACAATTCCAGTGCCCATTCCACAATCCTTCCCATCGCATCCGGATTGTGCAATATCCGCTGCAGAGGGAAGCAAGTGACGATAGTGATTTCGTGTGCCTGGAAGTAGTGGTGCAGCTTCCTCGAGGCCATAAGAAGGCCGAAGAGCAATTTCTGCACGCCGGAGTACCTCGATATAGCCCCGTGCAAGAGGGAACTAAGAAAGTAGACCGGGTGCTGCACCATTTTCTTCTTCAGCGGCACGTCAACTGGCTGCGTCATCTTTGCATTGGTGGTGTCGGGCTCTGCCGCTGCCATATCCTCGTCGTTGACCTCTCTCTATGCCACCAGCGCGGTGCTGACCACCTGGTCTGGCGCCGCCAGGTATAGAAGCAACGACTCCTGTGGCCTAGGCGCGACTAGTATTGGCGTGGAGGAGAGGTACTTCTTCAAACCTTGCAATGCTGCTTCAGCTTCTGGCATCCACTCCATCGGGCCCGCCTTTTTCAGGATCTTGAAAAAGGGAAGGGCGCGCTCGGCAGACTTGGAAATGAACCTGCCCATGGCGGCGATGCAACCAGCAAGCCGACGCACATCCTTGATTCGCTTGGGTGCTTCAATCTGCTCTATAGCTTTGATTTTGTCCGGGTTGGCCTCTATCGCACGTTGTGACACCAAGAACCCGAGAAGCTTGCCTGACGGGACGCCAAAGACACACTTCTCAGGGTTCAGCTTGAGATTGATCTTGTGCAGGTTTGCAAATGTTTCTTGCAAATCTGGTATGAGGGTTGCCCTGTCCTTGGTTTTGACCACTATGTCATCCATATAAGCCTCCATATTTCTATGGAGCTGGGGTTCAAAACCAATCTGGACCGCCCTCGCAAACGTCGAGCCAGCACTCTTCAACCCGAAAGGCATCCGCATGAAACAATACATACCACATGGGGGTGATGAATGTTGTTTTCTCTTCGTCTTCTCTTGCCATGAAGATCTGGTGGTAGTCGGAGTAGGCGTCGAGGAATGACAACAGATCACACCCAGCCGTGGAGTCGACAATCTGGTCGATGTGCGGCAACGGGAAGGGGTCCTTAGGGCAAGCCCTATTGATATATGTGTAATCAATACACAGTCTCCACTTCCCATTTGCCTTGCGCACCACGACCGAATTGGCCAACCACGTTGGATGGAGCACTCCTCTTACCAAACCCGCTGCTTCCAATTTCCGGATCTCTTCAGTAATGAACTCTTGTCGTTCCAAAGCTTGCTTTCTGACCTTCTGCTTGATGGGCCGTGCATGAGGATAGACAGCAAGGTGGTGCTCAATCACCTCCCTGGGAACACCGGGGATGTCGGAAGCTTGCCATGCAAACACATCGACATTCGCCCGCAAGAAGGTGACGAGCGCGGCTTCCTATTTGCCGTCAAGGGAGGAGCTTATGGTAAAAGCTCCTCCCGTGCCGTCCTCATTGACAGAGACCTTCTTGGTTCCCGGTGATATGGCCCTGGGCTTCTTGTTCCCGTCGGTGGAGTTCTCTGGCACATCCTCGACGGAAGTGCTACACTCCGAAGGGGTGCGCTTGCCGGAGTGGGTGTCCGAGGTCTCACCGGTCTTCTTCTTCTTCTTCCCTCCCGGGGTCCCAGTGGCAGGAGCAAGTGCCCTAGCGGCGGCAGCTGCTGCAACTGCTTGCTGGTATAGTTGGTCAGCGCAAATCAACGCATCTTTCTTGTCGGAGGGGATGGTGATGATCGTCATAGGTCCAGGCATCTTCAGGTTGTTGTAGGCGTAGTGTGATGCCACCATGAACTTGGCCAACGCTGGGCGGCCAAGGATCCCATTGTAGGGCAAGGGGATCCTGGAAACATCGAACACGATCCTCTCCGTCCTGAAGTTCAGGTCGCTTCCAAAAGTCACGGGCAGCATGACCTTTCCCTTGGGTTGGCTTCTTCCCGGGTTGACCCCCTGAAACGTGCCCGTCTCTTCGAGGTATCCATCAGGAATCTACAGTTTCTCGATCACGGCAGGAGAGATCAAGTTCAGACCGGTCCCGCCATCCACTAGCATCTTCTTCACCTTGAGGTTACGTATCGTTGGTGAAACCAACAATGGCAAGCACCCGACCGCAGTAGTGCGATCAGGGTGGTCCTCAGCGTCGAAAATGATAGGTGTGCTGGACCACTTCAGCGGCCTTTGGGCATCAAACGACGGCTCTGCTGCTATTATCTTTCGCGCCCACTGTTTAAACCGGCGGTGAGAAGTATGCAGCGAGGCGCCGCCGTCGATGCACATGGCCTCTGTAGCTTTCTGAAACTCTTGGTCGCCGGATTCGTCGTCCTCTTCGTGATCGTCGTCTTCTGGCTTTCTCTCACGGCCCCGGGCGGGCCTCTCCTATTGCTTATCCTTGCCGCGATGGACCGCCTGGCCGACAAGCTTCTTGCCGGACCCCTCAGCACCATCTGGGCCCTTCTCCTTGTCCCGCCTCTCATACTCAGCCCTCTACTTTTCAGCGAGGAGCTCAACCTGTCGCCAGTCCTGGAGAGCATGGCCCTTGGTGTGATGGATCTTGCAGTATCGCTTGTCGGAGTTTCCTGGCTTCTCGGCAGCCGCCAAGGCCTGGCATGCGACACACCCGGCAACCTCCTTGCCGGGGTCATCTGCCTTGGTTTTCTTGGTGGAACTGGCATCTTCGGATCACTCGATGGCAAGCATGGATTTTCCTTTGCGCTTCGTGTTGCGGCGCCGGCCTTTCTTCGCCGGGGCAGCAGTATCCTCATCTGAAGAGTCGGTTTCCACGCCGGCATCTTCGCCGGGGTACTTCCTTCCCTCTTCAGCTCGGGCACATTTGTCGGCAAGAACATAGAGTTCTGCCACATCCCTCACCTTGTTCATTGCTAGCTCTTCGCGCATCTTGCGGTTACGCACGTTCTGGTGGAACGCGCTGATGATGGCGGCAGGGTGAACATCAGGGATATTGTACTGTACCTAGCTGAACCTCTGAATATACTTACGGAGACTCCCGCCTCCCTTCTGGAGAATGACGTGAAGGTCGCTTGCCTGGCCATGGGCTTGTTGGCCTCCAGTAAAGGCACCCACGAATTCATGGCACAAATCCGACCAGGAGGAAATAGAGTCTACCGGCAAGTGCATCAACCATGACATGGCATTGGGTTTAAGAGCCAACGGAAAGTAATTCGCAAGAACCTTATCGTCGTGGGCTCCGGCAGCTTGCATCGCGATGGTGTAGACGCTGAGGAACTCGGACGGATGGGTCTTGCCACTGTACTTCTCGCCCACGTCAGGTTTGAAGGTGCGGTGAGTGGGCCACTGGAACTGCCGCAGCTCACGGGTAAAAGCCGAACAGCCTACCTCGTAAGGTAGGCCTCCAGGGCTCCCCGGTGCTGGGTGGCTCACAGCAGGCCCTGCTCGCCTGTCAGATTGGTGGCGCGCCCCGCGCCGGCGCTCGATAGTGGTTCGAGCGTCTTCATGTTCTCATTCCCGAATAACTTGGCGCTGGTCATAGTGGGCCCGCGGGTCGGACGATGCTACGGAGATCTTGTCGCCCGTGACGTCGGGACGGGCTGGCGTCCGAGGTAACGGGCGAGGAGGAGGAGAGTGCACCGTGGTCGCGGCGCCGCCGGCCCTTCTGCCACTGGTGCATGGGACTCCGTCGGAGCGTCAACCCGGGGGCTCCATCGGGCTCGGTTCGTCTTTGTTGGCCATCGCAACAAGACTTCGGATAGTGGCTCTCCATTCGTCGAGTTTCCCCGTGATGGGAGGGAAATCGAGGAGCAACTGCGCGCGTGCCAGGGCTTGTGCTGGTGTTGGTGGCAGCGAAACCTGCATGGATCGCGACGCACTTCGACTTCTGACTATGTCAGAAGGAGTTCTATCACGACCCCGCGGTCGTATGCCATCTTCACCAGCGCCTCGGCGGGCAGGCAGGTCTTCTAAATCCCGGGGGCGGCGTTGGGGCTCTTTCGGCGGCGATGCCCGGGGTCCTCGGCGTGATCACGCCGTTTGTCGCGCGCCGCTTGAGAAGAGCACGCCGTCGATGTCAACGTGGCAGTCTTGGAAGCCCTCGCATCGCCTTCGGGCGGGGTGGCGGCGATCCTGGAAGGCCCCGCACCACCCGCGGAGGGCCTGTCTCCGTCTTTGGATTTGGCGGCGTGCTGCCCATTACCAGGCGCATGAACATCGCCGCCTCCCAATCTTCAGCTGCTGGGACGGTGTTGGTGTTCGCGAACGGCGCCCCGGGTCCTTTCTGCGACCGGTCCGCTGCTCGCCCGCGTTGGGACGGAATGCCCGGCTCCCGACGGCCCAACCGCCACCGTCATCTTCTTCTTGGGCGCCATGACGATGAAGAAGCGTCGAACTAACTGCTAGAGCCGATTCTCACAACTGCGCCTCCTACCTGGCGTGCCAAAGATGTCGGTGCAAGGACGACACCTATGGGATCATGAGAATCCCTACTACGGTTGCGAGGCGCGGGGTTGTGAGAAGGGCGGATCAAACAGGTAGCACACGGATTCTTTATCCAGGTTCGGGCCGCGAGGATGCGTAAAACCCTACTCCTACTTTGATGATTTGTTTATCTGTGTTCTTGAGCTAGTGATGGGGTGTGAAGAGCTCCAAAAAGCCGAATCCCTCTCCTGGTCGCCCTGGGCCTCCTTTTATAGGGAAAGGGGTCTCCACAGTGGCACACAGGAGGTGGAAAGGGCACAGTGATACGAGTTTATCCCTCGCATTACGTGACAAGGCGCATTTAATGCGTCGTGCTTAGGTGTCCCTACTTTATGGGGGGTGGGGAAGAGGCCAGTCTTGTCCGTCGCCGATCGTGTCGACACGCGCCCTGGCCAGTGGTGCCCGTGGTGCCACGGAGGCAGGCAGGTAGCTGAGGTGGCGCAGCGGTGGGCCTCCAAGAAGATCTGCTTGCCGCCACGTAGGTGCTTGCCCAACTGGTTGGGTCAGCAGCCGCATGCAAACGGCGGTGGAGGTTTGGAATTGGCGTGGGCCTGATGGTGGCCCTACGGGTGTCTTTAGCAAGGGCATCACCGTAGCCCCGGCAAGGGTCTTGCCGGGGCCCCGACAAGGGTCTTGCCATGGCGCCTGCTATCATCCCCGGCAAGGCTCCTGCCGGGGGCCTTGTGGTCCTCCTTGGCTGGGATCCCGCCAGGGGTCGTCATCTTCTATAGTGTGAATTTGATCTTGAATGTCTTCACAAAGATCTGCATGCCACCACGGGGATGTCTCCCGAATCCTTGCCTCATGGGGGCAGTGGACTCAAGGGTGATTCGCTCCGTAGGTGTGGGGCGAGCTGCCACGGCAAGGGCCTTGCCGGGTTTGCTAAAGCCGCCCCCCGGCAAGGATCTTGCCGGGGGAGTCCACTTCGTCCCTTTTGCTCTTTGCGGTCTTGGTCTTGGCGTGGTTCTGCTCTTTTCGAGCTTCAGCCTTACCTTGGTTTACCTCCCTTGCCTTGCTTGGCGCGGTGGCGTCCGTGGCTCGGACTGCCCGTGCACAGTTATAGGGGTACAAAAAAGTGTACCCCTCTTTTTGTACACCGACACTAAACTGTGCATTATTTTTGTAAATTAATAAAAAATGTATTATTTAAAAAAAAATAGCTACTAACAAAACAAAAATGCCATGGCAATTTAGGGATTTGATTTTGAGGAAGGCACATTATGTCATCTTTAGTGGTATCATTCAGAATACTATAACCTCCATAGATGCGCCCGTGCATCACTCGGCCCTAGAACAAAGCATACTGAAAATTCACCTACGCTTCGTCTACTCTACAGAATCAGTAGCATCTAACACCCCCCCCCCCCCCCCCATGCTTTCTACCTGAAAATTCAGTACAAACTGCGCAGAAGCAGCCAACGTGTACTGCCGTGTCTGTTTTTTTTGAAAAGGAGGACTTCCCCTGGCCTCTGCATCGGAACAGATGCATGCAGCCACTTTATTAAAGCAAGTTCAGCAAAACAAGTAGTCTGGTCTGCAAAGTACAGCTCACGGAAGGAGCAAAAAAAGATAAAGCAACTCAAAGCCACAACCGGCTGGACGAAAAGACAATAAGGACTTATCCTATTATGCGCTCGCCATCCAAACCGGTTGAAGATAGCCCGTGCGACCATCTCCCATCGGTTGCACCCAGTAGCCAAATGCTCCCTGAAACCCGTAGGAGTGAGTAGCAACCATGTACGGATCCATGCCATAGCTCTGAAGATAACCTGCAAGAAGTTAATCATAGAAAGTCTGTTAAAGATCATAGCGTTCCTGCAGTTTCATATAGCCCAATAAAGTGTGCATATTCCAATCCGAATACTTAACGCAATCTCAAGGGTCTCTCCATTTAGCCACGTCCCAAACAACGCATCAATGCTAACTGGAGGGATAATATTAAAAGCTATATGTATGGACCGCCAAATTAACTTCGCGAGAGGGCAATCAATAAATAAGTGTTGAATTGTTTCATCGTGAACACAAAAGCAACATCGAGAACTACCTACCCATCGTCGCTTTAGTAAGTTATCTTTGGTAAGGATCACTTGCTTGTGCACAAACCACATAAAATTTTTGATTCGCAAGGGAACCTTAACTTTCCAGATGTGTATCGATCTCGGGATTGGGCTAGAATTAATAAGGTCTAAATACATCGATTTGACCGAAAACACTCCACTACCCGTTAGCTTCCAGGTCAAGGTGTCTCCCTCATCCAAGAGTTGAACGTCCATCAACCTCCTCACTAAGTGTAACCAGGAGTTCCATCGCTCCCCAACTAGAGATCTCCTGAACTGGATATTCAAAAGTATCGTCTATGATACTGTTGCTACGTAATCCTCCTTACGTTGAGCAATATGGTACAAGGAACGGTACTGGAGAGCTAGTGGTGTGTTGCCTAACCAGGTATCCTCCCAAAACCTTGTTCTTGTTCCGTCCCCAACAATGAATTTTGCCCTATGGAAAAAGGTCTCTTTCACTCTCATGAGTCCCTTCTAAAATGGTGAATCATTAGGTATTACTAGTCGTCAACCCGTGCATCTGCACGGGCTAGCAGATTACACATTCAGGTAACATTTATTTATTGTAATATCTTTTACAAATTGGATAAGAATTTTATGAATATCCAGAAGAGATATCACTTTTTCGAACATGTAATAACTAACAATATATTCTCCCAAAAAATGGTACTATAATTAGTAGGACCAAAAGTTACAAATAATTTTTATTAAGTTCCATCATTCTCTAAAGATTTATCAGCATCATCATCTCACTAAAATTGATATGAATGTATTTATGTGCATTGACACAAATATCAGTGGACAAACCACATACATTTTGTTTAGCACATGTAGTCCTAAATCTTAGGTTTTGAAGTAGAAATTATATGCTTACTTGGTAGAATTACATCGTTCCTTAAAATATTGTTGTTCCAGTTAAATTCTTCCATTTGAATATTATCAAAAAGGTATATTATTGATTTGGAGTATTATGAAATATATGCATAACATCTTACTACCATTAATATGGAGTGATTCTAAAAAAAGCGACTAAGTGTTGCGCAAGGATCAGTCTGACTATCCAATGGCAAAATAGAAATAGGATGCTAAGCTTGGAGAGAATAATTTTGTACTGTAAAACTACAATTAAGAAGCATGCATGCACTACATTTGAAAATTTTCAATTATATACTCCCTCCATCCTGAATTTGTTGTCTCACATTTGTCTAGATACGGATGTATCTAAACCGTGTCTAGATACATCCGTATCTAGACAAATCTAAGTTAAGTATTTTACGACAGAGGTTGTAGTTCCTATGCATGTTGGAAGTAAGCTTTGCCCTTGTGACATGGATAAACACGTACAATGGAAAGATAAGAAACAATTTCATGCGGGGTAGAATCATGGAGAAAGCACTACATGTGAAGTATAAAATGTTTGTGATGGAACGGCCCCCATCAGATTTGATCTGGTGACCTTAGTATGACAGGAAAAGAAGGGCATACTCTGCAATAGAAGTGAAGATAGTACAACACCAGCACTGAACATATACACCCAAACAATTCAAAAAACAATGGTCGAAATAGCTCGAGTGTGCCCTGCTCACATCGCAATAGAATAACGTCTCAATTTTGCAATCGAAAGGGTATGCAAAATTAAATTAAACTATGGATTCTAATTGAACCTGCCAATCGAAGCTAGCATATATCCAACTGTTCCGTTGCTGAGTCTTGTATCCCTAACAGTTATGGAAAGATGATACTTGGCATGTCGAACAATTAGAACAAATGATATAGAAGATATTTAATTTGAGACATGGTGCTAGGAGATCTTGGCTCAGAGGAACATCGCTGACCTAGACCTTGAGTTGTATCGTCTGTTCGAGCATTACACTAAGATCCTTTGCATTCCTTTTTTCAGAACCTTTGTATTCACCCTTTGAGGCCCATAGCCCCCATCAAATATGCAAATATCTCTATTTTTAATATGGCATAGTGGGAGCCTGTTGTTCCATAACAAAGAGCATACTCCATAATATGTAATTTGTAGTTGCTTTCCGATATTTCCTTTAGCCTACAACGTATACATAAACATGATGTATATAAATTATTACTCAGGCTGAAAACACATGCTATATTTAAAAGCAAAGGTGCAGTTTATGCCTGACAACCATTGTTTCTTTTCTAATTAGGTAGCCAATAATATGAAAGTAGCACATATTACAGAAATTATTTTCCACACTGAAAGGACAATAATAAGGAGTAGAATTACGTATTGAGAGTTGACCAAATTAAAGTGTATGTTTCTATAGTTGGATGAGATTTTTATATAAAAATAGGTTCATTCACTTGGCATCCGACCGACAGAAATTCAAACTCATAAGTACCACATGTACATCTAAAAATTAGATACAGTGTATAAAGTACGAATGAAATACCAAGTGCGTCTTACATAAATTATAAGTTGTTTTAATAGCACCCTACAATTGTACACAACACAAACAACAATGAAAGATCAAATGACTCAGTTATATAAAGATAAAAAGAAAAAGAAAAAAACACAAAGTATTCCAGATGCTCGAGCAACTACTGCACGCATATACCATGCTTGAATTTTTTCATGCTTTGTGAATAATAAATTGTACCGAGAATCCCACATAACTTAGAGGAAGTCCACAAAATGACAGAAAACAACCAACAATTCAAGTATTATGTCTGCCATCTACTATCAGTGCAGCCCCTCCGTGGTTAACTGCGTTAAGGACATCTGGTGACATTGTTTTGAAAATTCAGTTTCATGCAATAAAAAAACCAACAATTTCGGAATTCAACATGGGACAAAAGATCATGATACTACCCTGTTTTTTATGTATGTAGTTTTGTATCTATGCAACATCAATTGCGTATTGTATCTCTAGAATAAAAGATTTAAATGGCTGGCTTACCCAACGTGGTGTAGATAATGAAAACTTTGGCAATGATCTCTGGCCTGAAGCTGGGTACATCATATATAGCCACCTCCATGGAAATAGACCATGGCTTGCTCGCGGTGCACTTCTCATACGCCAAAGGAGAAAATCAGGATAATGTTGATATGCTAGCTTATCTCAGTACTCGCCAAAACAAAATGGCTGTTTGTTGGGTTCTCGTCATACAGCTTTTCTCCATCCACGTCAAGTTCCAGATAGGTCCAACATGATCATGGCCTTATGTTGGAAAAGCTATCATACTGGTTAATAACCAAAGAGGTAAATTGTATGAATTTTGTTAGCAACTTAGCATCGAACCTTCAACATGAGACGAAGAAATAATCTGAGCTTGGTACAATAATTGAAGAGCAGATCAAATTCTTTAGAATTAGGCACATGCGTGTGGAAATTACAAATTCCAGACGCTCCAAGGTTAATAGCACAGCACAAATTGCCAATTACAGAAATTAGGAAAAGAGGTGGCTAAGAAAGAGAACAGATTGGGGAATATTTGGACAGAATAACGAAAATCTAATTAGGATGTTCCACGAATGAAACCTGGAGCTTGACGTTGGTCTTGTGCACAGCAATCTCCAAGCTCGATCGTTACTGTACCCTGCCGCATCTTCCTTCGCTGCTGAAACTTCCAAATTCATTGGCCAGGAAGTGATGTTGATGGATCAATCTTAGATATGCGTGCAAATATATTTTGGTCAGAGCGATGAGTTTATAGCCTATGAAATACACAATATACATCAAGTAGAAAAGCAAAGAAACAAAGATTGGGCATGAATATCGAGAAACGAAGATGTTACAGGAAGAACATGCGCATATGGCAAGGAGGAAGATTGGGGAGAGCCTCAGATGACCGATCGAGTGGGCAGGACTGTCGGAGCTTTCGTGAGAAGGAAGATTGGCGAGACCAGCTGGTTGGGGAGTCTGCGTGTTTAAAGTTTCTTTCCAATCTTTAGATGAGTTCGGCAAGGAGTAGGCTCTCCCGTGGGACAATGGGCATGGATATTTTTTTTCTTTTACAAAGGGATAGGGCAGGTTCAATGGCGTGAGATCCGATCGTTGCGTGCTAGTCTTCCTAGGCATATGTTCTAAAAAAAAGTCTTCCTAGGCATATTACGTTCTTTTTTAAACAACCTGGATGCTTTATTTTTTTACTGTCGTATTACATACTGTACGTAGTTATTCTCCACTAAAAAATACATACTTAGTTAATCAGCCTAGCTTTTTTTTGGAAAGTTAATCAACCTTTTGATTCCGTGTTTCTGTTATGGGCTGCCGCATGCATGACCCATGTGAAAGGATTTAAACGTGGTTTCTATCTCTTGTGGGCCCTATGAGTATCTTTTTTGTCAGTTATCACATGAGTTAATCTACACCGTAATAATTCGGTCCCACCAGATTAACGGTTAGTATTTTCTAATTAACGTGGGATTTTCTTGGGAGTCGGTAATTATAGTAGAAGAGTGTAGATGTAGATGTAGATGTGTAGATGTAGATGTAGATGTAGAAGTGTAGATGTAGATGTAGATGTAGACGTATAGATATAGATAGATATAGATAGATGGTAATCTGAGCAAGAGTTTTAGAGTGCAAGTATTTATTTCTAAGGATTTGTTCCCACATACCCTCTGATTCTTGTGATAGCCTATATAGCCATTTGCTCAAAAGACATTTATTTTTAATCTCGAGGTTCTCAATCCCAAGACCCCCCTGTTCTTTTGGTCGACAAAAAGTATCCCATCTTGCCAAGGGATACTTTGTCTTAACCTCGTCGGACTGCCAGAAAAAACGAGATCGATAGAAGTCAAGTCTCCTTCGTACCCCTTTAGGCACCTCAAAGAAGGATAGAAGGAACATCGGCATACTCGTGAGTACTGAATTTATCAATACTTGTCGTCTTCCATGATACGTCTCCACCGTATCTACTTTTCCAAACACTTTTGCCCTTGTTTTGGACTCTAACTTGCATGATTTGAATGAAACTAACCCGGACTGACGCTGTTTTCAGCAGAACTGCCATGATATTATTCTATGTGTAGAAAAGAAAAGTTCTCGAAATGACCTACAAATCCACGGAGGAACTTTTTGGAATTAATAAGAATTTTTGGGTGAAAGAAATACACCAGGGGGCCAGGCACTATAAAAAAAAGACACATCCGTGACATTTTGGGCCGAACGAAAAAAAATTCTGTCATACATATGACAGTTCTATGACGATAATTGTGACAAAACCCGGTATGATCACAGATGTGGTGGGCTCCCACTTCTATGACAAAAAATCATGACAGAAAATGGGCTTTTCGTCTTGGGCGGGCCGGAGACGCAGCTGCATGACATTCTTTGGGCCGTCCATGACGGAAAAAACCGTGGTAGAAGCGACGGGGAGGAAATTTTCGGGGAGTTGCCGGTTACGGTAGGAGGTCGGGGGCGGAGCGATGCGCGTTTCTCTCGTACGTACACGCGTGTGTGCGAGGCATTGGCTCTAACTAAAGCCGAGCGAGGCGTTGGGCTCTAAGTGAACCCGAGCGATTGCACTGCAGGCTACGCGTTACTGAACCCGAGCGATCAATCGATGACTGTTAACTGAACCCGATGGAGCGATTCCTTTGCTACTGCTGCTAACTGAAGTCGATCGATGTTGCCTCTGGGATGAACAATGAGCATTGCGGGGGGGGGGGGGGGGGGGGGGGGGTTGGATGAACAGTGAGCGGTGGCGTTGCCTCTAGATGAACAAGAACCCGTGGTGTGGAGGGCTAGATGAACAGTAGATGGTGGAGGGGTGGCCGTGGAGGGGTGGTTGAACAGGACCCTGTGGTGTGGAGGGCTGGATGAACAGTAGACGGTGGAGGGGTGCCTGTGGAGGGGTGGTTGAACAGTAGCCAGTGGAGTAGTGCGCGGTGGAGGCTGGATGAACAGGAGCCCGTGGAGGCTGGAGGAGGTCGACGGTAGCCCGTGGAGGCTAGAGGAGGTCGACGGTGGAGATGAACAGTATCCCGTGGAGTCCTGTTTGGCGGTACACCACACCCTCCCCCCCCCCCCGTTTCGATCGTAGCGCTCCAACACAAGTCCGTTTCGTCCGTTTTATGGTACGTCACACCCCTCCCGATGAACAGGACCCCCGTTTCGACCGTAGGAGGTCCATTTCGTCCGTTTTGCGGTACGCCACACCCTTCCCGATCAATAGGACCCCCGTTTCGGCCGTAGGAGGTCTGTTTCCTCCGTTTTGCGGTACACCAGGCCCCTCCCGATCAATAGGACCCTGTTTCGAACGTGGCCGGTCGAACACAAGGCCGTTTCCTCCGTTGTGCGGTACGCCAGGCCTCGTTTCCATCCACTACAAGAAATATGTCAACTAGTGACCTTCTGTCAGTGACCCTGGAAGAATTGGTCATAGATCTATGACCATTTGAGACCAATTGGTCAAAAGCTGTTCGGGGGGCTCCAAACCCTAAACCATTGCGACCATTTTGGTCAGAAAGGTCGTAATTTCCTTACACCAAATGGTCACAAAGCAAACATGGCTGGTCCGCTGCCTTATTTCTAGTTGTTAACGACCAAAATAGATGGTCATAGCCTTGCAGATTGTGGTGGGTTGTGATGACTAGGCGCCATCTCATCAGTTTTGCCTATGTGTCATGTCCATGTGTCAATTTTTGCCCTAGGTTGTGAAGCAACCTATATTTCTGTTATTCCAAAAATTTCCAAATAATTCTCATAAATTGTTTGGATCATATCTTCATCAAATATGTCAAAAATCTTCCTTGCCTAGTTCAAAAATAACCCAACAATATTCATTTTCCAATTCTGTTCAGAGCAGCAGTTTGTGAAGGAAGTACCAATTTGGCATGTCCAAATAGTATCCATTTTCTATAGTGCTTTCCTATGCCCAAATAACCATCCTCCACCAAATGCCAGCTCAATCCATTCATTATTTTGAGCCGAGCTTCAACATTTGTAGTTATGTCCAGTGTGGTAGTTTGCAAAGCAAGTACCACATAGGCTCCTCCTTCTGAGGTGAAAATTTGTGAAGACGGCATTCTTAGTAACTGATCATCCTCAGCCAAAACTCACACCCATTAGCCATGTACATTTCCTGTACTGCTAATCAAACACTTGGCTGCTAATTCATGTTTGAGCATCGATCGGTCTCCTCGTGAGAATGTTATGTTGTAATTTTCTTCCTAGCACCTACCTGGGGAGTGCCCAACCCACTAGACATGCCTAGGCTGCCCAGAACACATGGCAACGCCACGGTCACGCGGTGACCACGCGACGGGCATGCGAGCTTACGCGCTCTAGAGTTGGGGCCCTCGGCCACCGTCCAAACCTCGATGTCTCGCCATCAAACCATGTATTTCTGATTAAATAGATACTTATTTACCTATAAATGATTTTTGGAAAAAATAAATAGCAAACTATGAGGCAGCTGCAGTTCAAATTTGACCCGCTTCCAACTGAATCGGCGGAAATTTGTCTTTTTCACCAGAGGTGGATCAAAACTTTTTGCACCCAATAATTTTGTCAATTGTGCATTAAATATGTCCTAGTATTTTACAAAATTGATTTGGTCCAATTTTGCAACAATTATTTGGGAGGTCCTTCACAAAAAAAACTTCCTTTTGGGCACTCGGAAAATGAAAAATGTTTTTTTCGTCCAAAGAAAATAAAAACTTCCTTGGGCAACATTGTTTGCCATTCCAATATGCACCCTTGTGCACAATATGAGATCATTTGAACAAACTATGCCATGAATGTGGCCATAAGATTGATCATTTGGCTTGAAAGCCGTGAATCTTCATAGATGATAGCTCATTTCTGAGAACACTTTTTTAAAATAATTGCCGTATTACAAGTTTGTTATTTTTCCTGGAAACTTGGCCACATATAATGACACAATGCGAAGGTTTCCCAATTTTTTGATTTTTTTTGAATTTTTTATGCCCATTTCAAAATGCGGTCAAAACGGCGGGAATGACCGTTCCTAGCTAGTGGTTGAATCTTGGAATTTTTTTGGTGTTTCTCTGATTAAATAGATGCTTATGTACCTATAAATGATTTTTGGAAAAAATAAATAGCAAACTATGAGGCAGCTGCAGTTTAAATTTGACCCGCTTCCACCTGAATCGGCGGAAATTTGTCTTTTTCATGAGAGGTGGATCAAAACTTTTTGCACCCAACCATTTTGTCAATTGTGCATTAAATATTTCCTAGTATTTTAGAAAATTGATTTGGTCCAATTTTGCAACAATTATTTGGTAGGTCCTTCACAAAAAAACCTCCTTTTGGGCACTCGGAAAATGAAAAATGTTTTTTCATCCAAAGAAAATAAAAAATTCCTTAGGCAACATTGTTTGCGATCCCAATATGCACCCTTGTGCATCATATGAGATCATTTGAACAAACTATGCCATGAATGTGGCCATAAGATTGATCATTTGGCTTGAAAGCCGTGAATCTTCATAGATGATAGCTCATTTCTGAGAACACTTTTTTAAAATAATTGCCGTATTACAAGTTTGTTATTTTTCATGGGAACTTTGCCACATATAATGACACAATGCGAAGGTTTCCCAATTTTTTGATTTTTTTGAATTTTTTATGCCCATTTCAAAATGCGGTCAAAACGGCGGGAATGACCGTTCCTAGCTATTGCTTGAATCTTGGAATTTTTTTGTTGTTTCTCTGATTAAATAGATACTTTTGTACCTAGAAATGATTTTTGGAAAAAATAAATAACAAACAATAAGGACGCTGCAGTTCAAATTTGACCCGTTTCCTACTGAATGAGCAAGAATTTGTCTTTTTCATGAGAGGTGGATCAAAAATTTTGACACCCAATCATTTGGTCTATTGTGCATTAAATATGTCCTAGTATTTTAGAAAATTGATTTGGTACAATTTTGCAACAAATATATGGTAGGTCCTTCACAAAAAAGTCATGTTGGGCACTCGGAAAATGATTAAAAATAGCTAGAAAGATCAAAAATGCATAGAAATTGGTCCTTATCCATAAAATGTGGTCTAACTCTAGTGAAAATTTGTGTGGTGCCATTTTGCAAAATATTTTTGATAGCTATTTCGTAAAATCCCTCTATTTTTAGTACTTAGACACTTTTTTAAATCACTGGTTTTTCGAACCAATCAGGACTCTTCCCATGGATCGATGACATGGCGCCCATCCATCCATCCATCCATCTCTCCATCCCACATCCATCCATCCATCTCTCCATCCCACATCCATCCATCCATCTATCTACAGAAAAATAGAAAATAAAATGAAAAAGAGATACCCCCACCTGCAGCCCAAACCCTAGGTCAGATTCCATCGACTCCCCCCATCGCACCCGTCCTCCTCGCAGCCGCCGCCACCTCCTCCCTCGATCCAGTCCTCTCCCTAGCCTCCTTCCCCGATCCAGTCCTCTCCCCGCCGCTCCCACCCACCGCCGACCTCGCAGCCCTCCTCACCACCGCCGCCGACCTCGTCTCCCTCCCTCCCCGCCGCTCTCCCACCAGGCGCTCTTCGCGGCCCTCCGATCCGCGGATGCTGAGGCCGTGCGCTGCCTCCTGGCCGGCACCGAGGAGTCCGCGCTCTACATCGTGGAGGACGCCGAGGCCGTGCGCCAGCCGACGGCAAGGACGCCTCCCCTCCTCCCCATCCCCGCCCCCACCCTCACACGTCGGGCCTGCGCTCCCTGGCGACGCGGAGGAGTACGTGCGCGGCTCCATCGAGGCCTCCCTCGGCCTCCCCGTGCCCGACCGCTTGTTCCGCGCCAAGCTCGCCGCCTCTGAGGACCTGCGCCGCCGCCTCCAGGACCACGTCTTCGCGCTCGAGGAGGACCTCCTAGCCGCTGCCCGCCGCATCGACCTCGTCAGGGTCAGTCCCCCCTTTCCCCCTTCCACCATCCATTCCACTGCGGCGGTTACTCACGCACTCAAGATGTTCAACGGAATGCCTGACAGATCGGAACGACACCGTGTAGAACGAGTCGGCGATGAACACGAAGGGGATCTACGAGCGGCCGTGGCGGCCGCGCGCGACCAACTCGCCGCCCACGCCGCTAGGCTCGAGAAGGAGTGCGGCCTCTACGAGCGTGACCTGGAGCACGCCATGGAGTCCTACGACGAGCTCGCCAGGGAGAGCGACGACCTACGCAAGCGCCTCCGGGACGCCCCTGACGTCAGTAACACCCCTTTCCTCGCTGTCAGATAACCTGCGTATATTTCAGATAACTTGCGCACATTTCATCATATGCACTGCACAGATACAACAGGAACCACTATTGTTCCAATCTTTCCCCTGAATCTAGCATATGGAGGAGCAAATCTACTAGTTTCTACTCGATATTGATCCCGATTCGACGCGACCAAGCCCCTGAAACCACACATCCAGCCTGCAATCTAGTTTAAAATATCCATTTTCTATGTCTGCTCTTGTGACTTCTTCCCATTGGGAAACTTGGTTCGCTAGCTGCCCATATCAGTTGATGAATCATATGTATATATTATCCACGGCTTTTAATCAATTGATGGTGCATATTCAGTTTCACTGATTTTGTTACGGTATTGTACATGGCTTAGTTTTTGGTCTGGCAACTCAACTGTGCAGATGATTTGGCATTTGATCATGGGCAGGTTACCACACTGAACAATGAAGTGGAAGCCCTGCAGAGGGTCAAGGAGATACTGAGGACCAATGTAAACAAAGCAGAGGAGGAAACCCTACCGCCGCAGAAGCAGTCATGGTGAGCCTCCCAGCCCCCGCTCCCCATCCAGATCCTTCCGGGTTTCCATCTACGTAGGTAGGCCGCCATTTCTCGTTGGATGCAGCGCTGTATAGTCTAGTGTTGCATAGACCAGATTGGCTTTTTTTATGTGTGGTTTGCTTCTGGATTGTGATTGTTGTGTTGCTTTTTGGAGTGCAGCTCTACCGTTTCCTGGTGAGGAGGACCAGATCAAGTTCAACGCCGTCATCCTCAAGAGGCTCTTCATGAGAAAGACTAACCGCCCGCCGCTCTCCATGCGCCGCCTCTCCAACTTCATGAAGGGAAAGGTATGTGCACCCATACTTTGCCGTGAGACATTACTGTCTGTTTGCTCGTAATCTAGTTGTAAGGTTCCCAATTATGAATTAACCATGCTAATACTGATACTATTTGACGAGCAATATATTATTACTGAGGGAACCATTTACTTAGTGCTGCTTTTTTGACTTCCAAAAACAATGAATTAACATTTGATTTGCTTAATTTTTCTCATTTTAGCTTACGAATCTCTTGTCTGTGCATTTTTTGCTGCCAGAAGGGATCTTGATAGGTTGCAACTAGGAGTAAAATATGCGTCCAAACTGATCGTCTGGTGCGAAAATCAACGACTAAGATCCACTTCAGCTTGGTAGTGACCTGTGAGAGATCTGTGGTGGTAAGTGGCATGTGTCTGATCCCTGGGCATCTGTTCATTTCTGATGTTTGATCCTGGCTGTCGGTTGCCTATCGGGATGGCGGATTCTTTTCGATTGTTATGGTAGGGAACTCCTTCGTCCCTAACTTCAGTATGCAAACTGATTATCTATCTTTTGCAAACTGATTATCTATCTAGAAAATGTTGCAGTTGTGGTACTACGTGATCTTACTAATGCTGTCTTTTTTTACTCTTGTAAACTGAGCCCTTGCGTTGCGTCTGCAAGAAGTAGTGCTACTGCTTGTTCATAATGGCTGATTGCTTGCTGAATCTTGTTCTGCAAACTGAGAAGATTTAGAATGATGCATTTCCGCTGCGAGTGATTTCTTCAGTCTGACCTGATTAGTAAGTGCTTGTACTAATCTCTGCCATGTGTTTGTAACAGTGCAAGTTTGGCTTCCAGATGAGATCTGGCTTTCAGATTCTTCTGAAACTGAACGCATCTATGTTTGGCCATTTGTACTACATCTTTCTGAACCGAACACTGCCATGTTTGGCAAACTGATGATACGTGTATCTTTGTTGAACTCTGGTTATCTGCAAGTAGTAGTGCTCCTCTTTTGGTTTCCTTTGTTGCTTTATGCATAAGAATAGGCTGATAAGAACAGAACATTGATACTTTGCATGCTATTAGCTGAATGGATGGCTCTGGTAGTAGAATGGTATTATTGTTTAGGTGCAATTTGGTGTAGTGAAGTTTTTTGCACGACTCGCACTTGTCAAAAGCATGATTGTATTGTGAGCCAATAATTTCTTGGAGTCTTCTTAGAGCTTGCTGGCATTAGGATCGACCCCTAGCTGCTTGTGTATTTGTTTATTATTTTGTTCAATATTCTTTTCCTAGCTGTTGTATGTTTGAGGATATTCCTTTCATTCTAAATTCACAGCCATGATAATGATCGTTTCCTGTCTTTTACAGAGGCTCAAGAAGTTGGAAAAAGGGAACGCTTCATCTTTGTAGCTAATTATATGTTCCTGGATGATGTAATGGCTGTTATAGTATTTCATAGCAGCACTTTTGTAGTTGTTCTAAATTCCTGGATGATGTGAACTATGGCATGATTGTAATATATATATATATATATATATATATATATACTCATTTTGATCGCCATTTATGAAAATTTGTGTGATTGGGGCTCTCTGGACCAAAATATTGGTTACTTTATTGTTGATATGTCGGAAATGAAACATATACTATTTGGGCCCTAAAAAGGGCCACAAATCAAACAATTCAGGAAAAATGAAGAAAATTACTAAAAGAATCAATTGTGAAAAGGCGATGGCTAAGTAAATAAAAAGGCTTAGGCCCAAAAACGAAATAGATCACAAAAAGGCCATGATCCATGAAATAAAAAGGCCAAATTGTTGGGCCAGGCCCATGTAGCTAGAGAAAATTAATAGGGAAAACATATACAGTAAAAAGGCCGAATTGTTGGGCTAGGCCCATGTAGAAAATCGAATTGGACCGGGCTGAATCTTGTGCCACATCAGCTTGCCACGCTGGATGCCTACGTGGACTGGGGAGGCTTCTAGTGACCAAAACGCCACAGTAGGAATATTTTGGTCATAAACGTCCATGACCTTCTCACAGAGAAGGTCGCTATAGTCAGTTTACGACCCTCAGCTTTTGACCTTCTGTTTTTGGTCGCAAAAAGGTCGCAAATGAAAAAGTATGGCCTTTCAGCGACCAATAGTGGAGGTCACAAGATAGCATATTTCTTGTAGTGATCGCCTGTTCCGTCCAAGCCCTCCCGATGAACACGACCGCGCATTCCGTTCTGACCTAGCCGGTTGACTCCCCATGAACAAGATGACGACGCTGTTTCTCCGTTCCGACCCAGCCATGTATGTATGCACAAGTAGGCCTTAGAGACCCTGCCCGTATGTACGTATGTGGCCGTATTTTCTTTCTTGCACCCTCGTCGATGTACGTACGTGTACATGCTACGTGTGCGCCTCTACTACGACACGTGCACGCCTCTTCATCGACTAGTATGTACATACACGTTCGCGACCAGAATGACAACGCTACGTACGCTTCGACCAGGTGGGTCCCGACTGTCAGGCACTTCCTTGCGTGCGAAGATGTAGCTCGTGGGTCCCAGCAGTCAGGGGGCGAATCGTTTTTTTGCCCGAACGCACTTCCTTGCGTGTGAAGGTGTAGCTGGTGGGTCCCAGTCGTCAGGGGGGAAATGTTTTTTTCGCGAAATATGGTGGCCCGTCCGGTGGGTCCCCGCTATCAGGTGGAGGAATAACTATTTTGCGCGTAATAAGGAGGCACTTCCTTGCTGCGGCCGTGGACCCAGCTGTCAGCCTCTCCACGTATAGTCCATGTCCGATTGAACCGTTCCTTGACCACGTTGACCACGCCGCGCCGAGAGCACCAAGGTGGTGGACGACGGTGAGGCCTAGGAAGGGGACGACGCGGAGCCGGGGAAGACACGGCAGTGGATGCCCACGCGTAGAGGAGTACGAGGGTTCACTGGTTCGCTGCGGTGTGAGGCTACCGTCGCCGCAAAATAACAGGGGGTGTGGGTTAGTAGAGGGATGGCCTGGCCAACAGTGGGAGTAGTAGGGGGCGGTGAGGCCTCCGCCTCATCGCAGCCGGCCACGGGACGCAGGAGCATGAGGCACGACCGGCGCTGGTTTGGGCGGCTGGAGCAAGAAGACCAGAGGTTGAAGAAGCACTACGGCCGTTGGATGGACATCGTACGGTCACTGGAGCTAGAATCGTGCATATTGATTAAGTTGACAAAGCCCTCCGTCCCCGTCAACTTAGTAGGCCCACAAGTCAGCCTTCCACTATACTAGGTCCCAGCTAACAGGGGAAGTACTCATTTTTTTGTGCGTAATAAGGAGGCACTTCCTTGCGTGCGAGGATATAGATGGTGGGTCCGAGCTGTCAGCGGCGGTAACGTTTTTTCGTGAAATACTGAGACCCTTTCGGTGGGTCCCCAATGTCTGGTGGAGGAATCATTATTTTGCGCGTAATAAGGAGGCATTTCCTTGCGTGCGGTCGTGGACCCAGCTGTCGGCCCCTCCACGTACAGTCCACTTCAGATGCATGTCGGTCGTTGACCACATTCCCCAGGCCGCACCGAGAGCACCAGGGTGGTGGACGACGGCGAGGCCTAGGAAGGGAATGACACGGAGGCAGGGAAGACTCAACAGTTGTTTCCCATACGGAGGGGAGTACGACTGAACGACAGTTTACTGGTTCGTCTGTCGTCGCCGGAGAATAACAGTAGGTGTGAGTGAGTAGAGGGGTGGCTCGGCCAGCAATGGGAGTACAGTGGGGCGGTGAGGCCTGCGCGGCAGCACAGCCGGCCGCGGGGAGGAGGGAGCAGGCAGTCCCGTCGGCGCTTGTTTGAGCGGCTGGAGCAGGAAGAGCAGAGATTGAAGAAGCACGATGGCCGTTGGATGGCTATCCAACAGTCACTGCTTCTGCGTCAACCTTTTTTTAGGAAAGCCTCAAATCTGTGGAAAATAGCATACATCCCATCTGCCATTATTTCTAATAATTTACAGCCCATTTGCTAATTCTTAAGGTTTTGTTTGGAGCCCATATTCTTTTTGTTAGCATTACAGCCCATATTGTGGCCACGGTTAAAAAATTATACGAAATTTTGCATATTTTGGTGCGGTCCGAACTGTTTTTAATCCCAAAATTTCGACTCACATTCAAACTGAATTTAAAACTAAATGTATATCAATATAAAATCCAACAAATTCTCCACGCATAAAAATTAATGTAATTTAAAATCTCGAAATGAAAAAAAAGATATTTGAAACTAATTGCCGCTTTGATGTGTTTTAAAAATGTACAAACCATTTCTCATTACTGATGGGCCATTTTCTCGGCCAGCCGAATGAAAGCTCTCCTCGTCTTGAAAGATTTGCAGCCCAACAGGCCTGACAGAGCGACTTACTTGGCAAATCACAAAAAAACTGGGCTGTGGCTGTGGACCCAGCTGTCAGCCTCTCCACGTACAGTACTCTTCCGATGGAAGTCGTTCATTGACCACGTTGACCACGCCGCGCGGAGAGCACCGCGGCGGTGGACGACGGTGAGGCCTAGGAAGGGGACAACACGTAGTCGGGGAAGACGCGGCAGTGGAAGACCGCACGGAGAGGAGTACGAGGGTTCACTGGTTCGAGTGCGGTATGAGGCCGCCATCGCCGCAGGGCCTGGCCAGCGGTGGGAATAGTAGGGGGCGGTGAGTCCTCCACGGCAGCACAGCTGGCCAGGGGAGGCAGGAGCATGAGGCATGACCGGCGCTGCTTTGGGCAGCTGGAGCAAGAAGACCAGAGGTTGAAGAAGCACTAGGGCCATTGGATGGACATCGTAGGGTCACTGGAGCTAGAGTCGTTCATATTGACTAAGTTGACAAAGCCCTTCGTCCCCGTCAACTTAGTAGGCCCCCAAGTCAGCCTCCCACCAAGGTGGGTCCCAGCTAGCAGGGGGAGTATTCATTTTTTTTGTGCGTAATAAGGAGGCACTTCCGGTGGGTCCGAGTTGACAGCGGGGGGGACGTTTTTTTCGCGAAATACGGTGGCCCGTTAGGTGGGTCCCAGCAGTCAGGGGGCAAACGTTGTTTTTCACAAAATACCGTGGCCCGTCCAGTGGGTCCCTGCTGTCAGTTGGAGGAATCATTATTTTCCGTGTAATAAGGAAGCACTTACTTGCTGCGGCCGTGGACCCAGCTGAGACTCTCCACGTACAGTATACTTTCGATGGAAGTCGTTCCTTGACCATGTTGACCTTGCCGCATTCCGTTGCATGCATGCGTCCATGGGCATGGTGCGTCCCCACTGTCAGCCTCTCATGTATAGTCATCTTCCGATGACTCTCGGTTATTGACCATGTTGACCACACCGTGCCGAGAGCACCCAGAATGGAACGACCCGGAGATGGGGAAGACGGGGCAGTGGAGTCACAGATGGAGAGGAGTGGGAAACTTCACTGGTTCGGGTGCACGGCAGCACAGCCGCGGTGCCACGCACGGGAGACAGGAGCAAGAACAGAGGTTGAAGAAGGAGCACGGCTGTTGGATTAACATCCAATGGTCCAGCTACTAGAATCATTTGTTGATTAAGTTCACAAAGCCGTGCGTACACGTCCGCTTAGCAGGCCCACAAGTCAGGTACCAAATCTGACGGGTCCCAGCTGTCAACGGGATGAATAATTTTTTTCGCAAAACAAGGAGGCACCTCCTTCCGTGCGAAGATACAGTCGATGGGTCCCAGCTGTTAGGTGGAGGAAACATTTTTTTCAGCTTAATAAGGAGGAACTTTCCTTGCGTGCGACCATGGACCTCGTGGGTCCTAGCCGTCAGGCTCTCCACATACAGTCCTCTTCCGATGACTCTCGTTTGTTGACCACGCCGCACCGAACACAGCGAGGCAGTGGAGTAGGAGATGGGAACACGAGAACGACTCGGAGATGGGAAAACGCAGCAGTGGAGTCGCAGATTGAGAGGAGGAGAAGGGTTATAACTGGTTCTGTTGCAATTCATATCAAACTCAGGTTCATAGGACACGTTCATATTCATAGCCAACATTCACTATCAACAACTCAAAAGATTCATATATACACAAGCTCAACATATCTATGCATCCAAATGATTGATAGATCACACGACAATATTCATACATAATTCAGAAAAAGATTCAGATATACAAATGTTCAGTATGTTTATGCATCCAAATGATTGAGATCACAGCCAATATGATCCATGGATGAACTTTAATTACCTAGGGTACAGACTGGTAAATGATGTTCAATCAGAGGTACTTCTTGCTAAAATTAGTTCTTGTACGAGTAAACTTTCGAGTACATGAGAGGCAGCATAGACAATCTAAACTTTGCTTGTAGGTTTATCCTCAAATAGTGGCCTCGTGCCGACTGAGGTTTGAGCTACTTGGCCACTACTTTCATCCAACTAGTTTACTGGCTCATCTTGGTCATGTATCTCGCCAAAATTCTACATCGCAGACGAGAAAGGAGGTGGTTGAGAAAATGAACCACCCAAATTTTTTGTGCAGTTCAACTGAAATGGAGCATCCTTAGCATGCAGACTGATTAAGTCCCAGATGAATATACGCGTGAACCAACTTGTCTGGAATCTTTAGACTCCATGCCATATAGTTCGCTACCATATGTGCCGATAACCAAAAGGCACAAGTTGGGACCAAACACTGGACTGCGTTTTTCTGGGCTATGCACCAAGCAATATTTTTGGCGTTCACTCTCCTAATACTTGGAGTTTGACAATTGGTTGACGCCGGTTGATACTCGAATGAATATAGGCACTTCTTGTCAACATCGATGCTTGTCTGAGTGAACTTTGGAGTACATAGAAGCAGCATAAGTACCTGTCCATCTGATCATTTTGTGCAGTTCTACTAAAATCACCCGATGTAATGATTTGCCTGCGAGTTCAGGCTCCAAATTACTCCTTTATGAAATCGGCAAACAGTAGCACAATACCAAATTACCAAAACATATGACAGGCACAATAATCAGGATAAAGACCAGTACCAACCTGTGTGAGGTAGCATATCAATTACTATTTCCTTTGACTAGAAGCCGAGATAAGCCAAGCGACTGACAGCAAAGGAAGAAAGCAAGCAGAGATTAGCGACTGATAGGAAAGGACGGAAGCTGTCGAGGCAATGAAGCACCCAAAGTTTTTGTGCAGTTCCACCAAAATCGAGCATCCCTGTTGGCACATATATTGAGAGAGTGAGATTACTGTAATAGTAGGACTAGTTGATGAAACATATACTAACAAATAGAAGCACCCTCATTATCTTAATGGGTAAAGTTAGCAACATAGTAGTCTTGCTTAAAGAGAGGTATTAGTTTATTTAATCAGTGCCAATTAGCTCAACTCAACACTCAAAGCATTGCAATTTAACATAGGTTGCAAAACTTAAAAGTGCAAAGATAAAGGAGTTTCTTATGACAGTAGCACGATACAAATAGAGATGACAGCAAACTAATATGGATGAAGGCCTTAGGCCCGTACCAACCTGAGAAAAAAAGCCTATTCATGTAGTCCCATAAGAGATGATAAAGCACTCACTGGAATCACACAATAGTATATATTTTTGTGCACTTCAAATGTATGGTTGAAATCACTCTTTTTTACCAGTGCTAAGATTATATCAAATGATTATCAAGAACTTCCAGCAGAGTTAAAGCACTGGCTGGGATACAGTTCATTGTATTGTCTTGTGTAGTTCCACTAAAACATATGATTGGCAACATGATCCCTGTTTGCACAAGTAGGAACAAGGTGAAACCTTCATTAGCTTAGTGAGAAAGGATAGGAAGACATTAGCATATTACTCAAACAGTAGCATCAAATTCATGATGGACAATACGCAAAACATTGCCTCATTGAACCAATGGCAATAAATTGACCTGCAAAACAATATCACTATTATGTCATGACACTAATAATATTCCCTCCCTGCTCCACCACATGATTCACCTCCATAGACAAACATTCACACGTACATGATTGAGCATAGGGTCCTACTAAAGATTTGTTTAACTACAACAGGAAAATTAGGCAGTAATAAATTAGTGGTACTTAAGTGCTCCTAATTAATTAAGTGAGACAGCATAAGTGGAAGGGCTCCCTGGAGGATCATCTCACATGTAAGGTAGTCGTTGCCTGAGCCCTTGAATAGCCTCGACTGAGGCCTCTGGCTTCAGCAAGATCGCCTTGGCACTGTTTATTCTTCTTCTTCTTCTTCTTCATGCTATGTTCCTCTTTCTCCTCACCAGTTGGTGAAACCAAGTACATGATTTGCCTTCTAATTCAGAATTGGTTTTGTCAGTGAGGGAGTACAAGTGTACTAGTAAAAAACAACATTATTTTCTCATGGTAGTCGAAAAATAGAGATGAACACATGCATTAAATATCATTCTTACCTAAAGGAAGGTTATGGCGCCAATATGGATGATGAGGATTGGAACACAGATCTCCCTTTGTGCAGTTCCACCAAAATGAACCAACTATTCCATGTGACATTCCAGTTAAACAGCAAAAAAGTTACTTCTTTTAAGAAGAGTTTTGTGCAGTGCACCAAAAGGTCACAACAGCAACCATGTGAATTGGATATCCCTGTTTCCACAAAAAGGCACAGAGGAAACAGTCAGAGTCTCAAACAATTACAGGCAAAAACATTTGGCTAAACTTGTCAGAGTCTCAAACAATTACAGGAAAAAACAGTGGCATGGATTCATTTTTACCAGGGACATTATATTAAGAACTGCTAAGGCTGCGTCTGGTTCACAGGTTTGGTGCAGGATTTTTGTAGGATCACAATTCCTACCGTATTATTTCCCTTCCAACCGTTCGGAACACGGGAAAGGTGAATAGTGTTTCATAGGAAAGCTGGTCTGGTAGTACTGATTCCATAGGATTAGAAACATCCATGCGCTGCTCATTTTTTTGGGCGGAAGCCCGAGGCAGGCACTCGCTGCCATGCGTTAGACAGGTTGCTGTGCTGTGTTTGCCGGAATAAAAAAAGCAACCTATGTGTGGTACGTGAGGTGAGGACAAGAGTAGTCATTGTGCAGCTGAATAAACAAATAGCATCGCATACTGCCAAGCATGCTACTCTAAAAAAACAAATATGTACATTTCATAGTCCATCCGAACACATTTGTCAGGACCCCGACTCGATGTCACATCGATCTAGCTGGTAACACCTCATATCACTTTGCGGCCTCACGCACGGTATTCCCACGGGTGTCGTCTTACCTTTTTCCCGGGACCGTTTGCGCCTTTTGGCTCACGTATATGATAGTGTCGCTAGCATCCATATGATAAAGAGCCCGGGCTGACATGACTAGTCGTAAACCCAAAGTGGCACAGACTTACAGGGACAGGCATCCATGACCCAGCTTCGAACGTGTCGGTCATCAGCAAGTGGGTCCGGGCTGTAGCACTGGGCTAGCAGGACTCCGGTAAACCGGGCTGTAGCGGGCTAATAGGACTCCGGTACTCAAAGCGTGACATTTCCCCGAAGGGACAGACACAGGAACGAAGAAGGACACATGCCGGCCAGCCTAAGTGTTCCAGAGCAGTAGCAAGCTACCATGGCTCAGCGGTAACACTAGGAGACATTTCCCGGTAAGAGAGGCTACTAAAGATAAACAACTAGATAGTCAGATCCCACACATACCAAGCATTTCAATCATACACACAATATGCTCGATATGTGCAAATACAACGAAGCATCACAACATGACTCTACGACACAAGTACTTTATTTAAGGCTCAGGGAGCCATACATAGCATACACACAAAGGTACGGGTCTCACGACCCAACATACAAGTCATACAATCATACAAGCCAACAGCGGAAGTAACTTCTCTGAGTACAGACAACTAGTAAAATAAAAGAGGCTTTGGAAAGCCTGGCTATACTACGTGGTCCTTCACAAGCTCAGGGTCACCACCTGGGTCTTTAGCCTACTCGTTGATGTCAACGTCTACATAGAACCCATCAGAAGGGGTTGCAGCGTCTTCTGTAAAAATGTAGATTATAGCAACATGAGTACAAAGGTACTCAGCAAGACTTACATCAGATCCTACAAACATGCATAGTATCAAGAAGGGTTGGTGGAGTTATTGCAGCAAGCCAGCTTTGACTCTTGGCTAGACTATCCTACGATACTCCAATTTGAAATAGTTTTGCGCACACGAGTCCACTACTCACCACTTCAATACACTACCGAGGATCCACCTCCGTCTTCCTACGGAAGAGCCATCCTCGGCACTCACACTTATCTTGAGGCTTTTAGTAGTTTCCATTTACTTGTCTATGAACTGTATAGGCAACCAAGTAGTCCTTTACCGCGGACGCGGCTATTCGAATAGATCATGTTAACCCTGCAGGGGTGTACTTCTTCATACACGCTCTCACCACTTACCGTCGTTTACACGACATGTACTCGGCAACCTTCAAGCGGAAGCCCAACGTGGGTGTCGGCCACGACCTACCTAATCACCTAAGGCTCCAGTCCAGGTTTATCGCCTATTCAGGTTCCATCCGCAGGGAGTCCGACCGAGGTTTCCCATACGGCCCCGAACGATGTGAACAGGGTTCCCGAGATACCTAACGGGTATTCGGTACACCCGGCCACGTACCTACCGCATCACAGCCCACCCCTACGGTCAGCGCTGTCCACGGCCTCCAGTAGGCTACAAACACCAGAAACTACTTGCAACTCCTGGACGGAGAGCTAGGGTGAATAAGAAGTCGAGAGGGTCCATTGGTTTCGGGCCCAATGCATGGTAGTAGCTGGTTCTTAAATCACACATACAGATCTCAGTGCTTAGGGTCGGCTTCAATGAAACAACCCACCATGTACTCCTACATGGCCTCTCATCGATACCTTTACCAAATCGTGTTCACCACACCACTCTCATTACCGACATAATCATTTCACTCTAGCCCATCTCCCAGATGAACCAGACCTGACACAACTCTAAGCATAGCAGGCATAGCAAGGTAGGAACAACACATACATATGGCTCAATCAACTCCTACACATGCTAGTGGGTTTCATCTAGTTACTGTGGCAATGACAGGTCATGCAGAGGAAATGGGTTCAACTACCGTAGCACACAGCAGCTTGAATCGTGTTGTCTTAATGCAGTAAAAGAGAGCAGGAGCGAGAACATGGGATTGTATCGATATGATCAAATGGTTGGTTGCTTGCCTGATGGTTCGTTGCACGGATACGACTCTTCGTTAGGGTAATCACGGTACTCCTCGGGGACAGATCCTGTCGCAAAGGATAACGATACACAGGCATCACCAAACAATGTGCAACAATATGATGCATGCATGAAACATGGCAATATGAGTGTGTTGGGCTAATGCAACTAAAGCCAGGAGGGTTTGAACAAATTTGAATCAAAGATTCAAATTTCAAATTCAAATATGGCCTTTTAAAGTGCCTTTTCTTGTTCTGATTAAAACATCAATTTAACTTGTTTGATCATGCATGAAAATAGTACAGATGGATAGATTGGATTTTTCTGATCATTTTTCATATATTATTTGTCCAATTTGGAGTTACAGAATAAAAGTTATGAATTTTTGAAGTTTAAATAGTATTCTGGAATTTCCTGATTTAATTTAAATCCAGAATTACATTTACTGCGTCAGCCTGACATCACAGTGACATCAGCAGGTCAACAGAGCTGGCTCGGGTCAAACCTGACGTGTGGGGTCCACACGTCAGTGACCAGGGGCTAATCCCGCGTTGACCCGGGGCTGGTTAGCTTTGACTAAGCCCTGGGGACCCACTGTCAGCGTCTGGGGGTGGTGGATTAGTGGTTAATCATCTAGGCCACGTCAGCTCGCCGGAGTTCTGGCCAGCGGCGACCAACAGTGCGGCGGCGATAGTGGTTTTGGTTGTTTCGGCCACCAAATGGACCGTGGCGACCACCGGAGTGAAGCTGAGGACGACCCGCGGCTCTTGGCGGAGTCAGTTGGGGTCGGGGTGGCCGGAGTTGACGGCGGTGAGCTCGGCTGCGGCCGCCGGGGTTCGGTCGTGCGCGGGACTGGTGCTGGAGCTCGAAGTCGAGCAAAATGAGGCGCTAGGGGGCTCTACTGGTTCTTGCGAACGTGTTGGACTCGTCGGGGTGACCAAATGGTCACCGGAGCTACGTCGACGGCGAGCTCGGCGACGGCGGAGGTTCGGCCGTGGTGGAGATGCAGCTACGGTGAGGGAACGAGGGGAAGGAGAGGGGGAAACGACTCGTGGGCTCACCGCGGTTGCAGTGGGCGTCGAAGTGGGCTCGGGGACGCGCTGGAGACGGCGAATTCGTCGGCGACGGTGATCGGAGTCCGAAGAGGGGAACGGCGACGAGGCGGCGATGCAGGGCTTCCGGGGACTCGTGGAGCGGTGGGGAGGAAGAGGAAGTTGTGGCGGAGCTTCTGAGCTACTCGGGGGAGCGAGGGGTGGCCGGAGTCAGTGGCTACGGCGAACGGCGGCGACGGTGTGCTTCGGCCGAGAGCGAGAGAGAGCGAGGGGGAAGCCGGGGGAGAGTGAGAGAGAGAGAGGAAGAGGCGTGGCGTCGTCCAGGCCATCGAGGCGAGGAGAGGAGGCCAGGCAAGCAGGCGAGCAGGTGGCGTGGCGCGGTGGCGCGCGCGCGCGCCGGCCACACTCCCCTCCCTCTGTCTGGACGAAGACGACAGAGGAGGGAGGTGGGCTGGGCCGGCTGCTGGCTGGGCCAGCCAGCTGGCTGGGCCGCACAGTGGAGGGGCCCAGGTAAGCTCCTCCTGTATTCCTTTCTGTTTTTTTTAAATTTTCTGACATTTGTTTTGATTTAATTAATATATTAAATCATTTATTTAACTTATGCCAATTTTTGCAGGAGCCTTATATATTATTCCAAAGCTCTTTTACAAATGGCATAATTTTTGGGTATATATTAATATATATAATTAATATAATTCCAATGCAAATACCTATGCATTAATTCAAAATGCCCAAAATAAATGTCCATGAGCCACTAAAATTATTGGTTTGATTTTTATCTCTGTCCAATATTTTCAGAGAGCAACATGAGCATTTTTCTTGGATCATATTGGAGAAATTTTCATTTGGGTCATTTTCAAGATGATTCTGAGGGTTTCACAGATCCCCATTTCAAGTTTCTGATGAAAGAGTAAACATGATGCAACACTCTAATGCATGACTAGCTAGGGTGTGACAACTCACCCCCACTCAAAAGAATCTCGTCCCGAGATTTGGGTTCCTCCGAGAAGAAGGCGGGATATTCAAGTCGAAGACGATCCTCCCTTTCCCAAGTTGCTTCATCTTCAGAATGGTGCGACCATTGAACCTTGAGAAACTTGATATTATGACGTCGCGTGGTACGTTCGGCCTGATCGAGGATACGAATGGGGTACTCTCGATATGTAAGATTATCTTGGAGATCAAGCGTTTCGTGGTCCACTTCGCGGATAGGATCCGAGAAGCAACGCCTGAGTTGAGAAACGTGGAAGACATCGTGAACTCTGGAGAGGTGCGGAGGTAATTCCAATTGGTAGGCAACTTCTCCTCGTTTGGCAAGAATGCGAAAAGGTCCAATGTAACGAGGAGCTAATTTGCCTTTGATACCGAAACGATGGGTTCCCTTCAGAGGGGTGACCCGAAGGTAAGCCTTCTCGTCAACCTCGAAAGTCATAGCCTTATGTTTTCGGTCATATTGACTCTTTTGACGGGATTGGGCTGTTTTCAACTTTTCACGAACGATACGAACTTGTTCTTCTGCTTCCTGAATCATATCCGGGCCAAAGAATTGTCTTTCCCCGGTCTCTGACCAGTTAAGGGGTGTTCGACATCGTCGTCCATAGAGAACTTCAAAAGGGGCTTTACCCAAGCTAGATTGATAGCTGTTGTTGTAAGCGAATTCGGCAAATGGAAGGCACTTCTCCCAATCCATTCCGAAAGAGATAACGGAGGCTCGAAGCATGTCTTCTAGAATCTGATTAACGCGTTCCACTTGACCACTTGACTGAGGGTGGAAAGCGGTGCTAAAGGAGAGACGGGTTCCCATAGCATTTTGGAAACTTTCCCAAAATCGAGAGGTGAAAAGACTTCCTCGATCCGAATTGATTTCCAAAGGAACACCATGGAGGGACACTATTCGGGAGATGTATAAGCCTGCCAGCTGACTAGCGGTTATACTCTCACGAACAGGTAAGAAATGAGCTACTTTGGAAAGACGATCGACCACGACGAAAATAGCATTATTCCCTCTTTTGGTCCTGGGAAAACCGGTAATGAAATCCATACCAATTTTATCCCATTTCCATTCAGGAATAGCTAATGGTTGAAGGGTGCCAGCAGGCCGTTGATGCTCTGCTTTTACACGACGACAGACGTCGCAATTAGCAATATACTGAGCGATTTCTCTCTTCATCCTAGTCCACCAGAACCTCTGGCGTAGATCCTGATACATTTTAGTACCACCGGGATGAATGGTGAGAGGAGATTCATGAGCTTCCTTAAGGATCAAACGCCTTAGGTTGCGCACTTTGGGAACTACTAGTCGATTCCCGAAGTATACGACTCCTTGATCATCAATGGAGAAACAACCCGCAATTCCTTTCTGAATGTTCCTCTTGATGCGGAAGATTCCCGGATCTACCTTCTGTGCTTTGATAATTTGATCCGTAAGGGTAGGTTTTGCCACCAAGGTGGAGAGAAAACCTTGAGGTACAATGTGAAGGTTAAGCTTCCGAAATTCCTCATGGAGAAGCGGTTGACTTTGTTGTAACATCAGGTTGTTACAATAAGATTTACGACTTAGCGCATCAGCCATGACGTTGGCTTTCCCTGGGGTATAGGTTATTCCTAAGTTGAAGTCAGTGATCAATTCAACCCAACGTCTTTGCCTGAGATTCAGATCCGGTTGGGTGAAAATGTACTTCAGACTTTGGTGATCAGTGAATATTTCGCAACGATTACCGAGGAGGTAATGTCGCCAGGTCTTAAGTGCATAGACTACGGCTGCAAGCTCTAGATCATGAGTAGGATAATTCTCCTCATGTGGGTGCAGTTGCCGTGAAGCGTAAGCAATTACGTGTCGATCTTGCATGAGAATGCAACCTAGTCCTTGTCGCGAGGCGTCACAGTAGATAACAAAGTCCTTGGAGAAATCTGGCGGTACCAGCACGGGAGCAGAAGTCAGGCGTCTTTTCAGTTCCTGAAAACTGTGCTCACATTGTGGAGTCCATTCGAACTTCTTATCTTTCTTGAGGAGTTCGGTTAGGGGTTTAGCAACTTTGGAGAAGTTCTCGACAAAGCGACGGCAATAGCTCGCTAAGCCTAGAAAACTCCGAACTTGCTTGACCGATTCGGGTGGAGTCCAATCAAGGACGGCTTGAACTCGCTCAGGGTTAACAGCAATACCTTTACCAGATATTACATGACCCAGATAGGTCACTTCTGGCAACCAGAATTCACATTTTGAAAATTTGGCATAAAGGCGATGCTCTCAAAGTTTCTGCAACACTAGTCTTAGATGTTCGGCATGTTCTTCCTCGTTCTTGGAGTAGATGAGTATATCATCAAGATAAACTACGACGAATTTATCCAAATACTCCATGAAGATTGAGTTCATTAACCGAGAAAAGGTGGCTGGTGCGTTGGTTAAACCGAAGGACATGACGGTGTACTCGTATTGGCCATAACGAGTAACAAAGGCCGTTTTAGGAATGTCCCCGTTTCTGATTTTGATTTGATGGTAGCCCAACCTCAAATCCATCTTAGAGAAGACTGAGGATCCAGCGAGCTGATCATACAGGTCGTTGATCCTGGGAAGTGGATATTTGTTTTTGATTGTGACCAAATTGACAGGTCGGTAATCAACAACCATCCGGTCCGTTCCATCCTTCTTCTTGACGAATAGGACGGGGCAAGCCCACGGAGATGAACTAGGGCGGATGAAACCCTTTTTCAAGGACTCATCGAGTTGTTTCTTAAGCTCGGCTAGTTCTAGGGGTGCCATCTTATAAGGTCTTCTAGCAATTGGAACGGTTCCGGGGATGAGGTCTATTACAAACTCAACATCCCTGTCAGGTGGAACACCTGGCAATTCCTCTGGAAAGACATCCGGAAAGTCACGGACTACCGGAACGTCCTCAAGGTCTGGCAAAGGGCTGGCGTTAAGAGAATATAATTGTCGCTTGGCTATTCGAGTCAAAACATTGACTATCTTCCCCGAAGGATGGGTGAGTTGAACAGTCCTAGAGAAGCAATCAATTTTGGCATGATGAGCTGACATCCAGTCCATACCCAAAATGATATTAATGTCTGAAGATTTAAGGGCTATCAAAGATGCGAGAAAAACAAGTCTGTCGACTTGGATTTCATTTCCATAACTTACCCTAGAGGTCTGCCATCTAGACCCAGGGGTAGAGATTTCCATAGTGGACGGCAGATCACAGAATGCAACGTTATGCAAACGAGCATAATTTTCAGATATAAAGGAATGAGAGGCTCCTGTATCGAAAAGAACAGATGCCGGGTGGCAATTAACAAGAAGCGTACCGAGAACGACGTTGGGATCCTCTTGAGCTTCTTCGGCAGAGACACAGTTGACATGGCCACGTGAAGCGGTGACCGGTTTAGCGTGGAACACTTTTCCTGTCGGCTTGCCACGGCCAACAGCTTTAGCAGATTGATTGGGGTTGGTCTGGGGACACTCACGCATATAATGACCAGATTCCCCACACTTGAAACAAGTCACGGAACTGGTACGTGGAGGAGCATTATTGGTTGGACCCCCATAGGGCTTAGCTGGAGCAGACTGTTGAGCGGGGCGAGGCGCCTGGAAAGATGGCCTCGGTGTGAACCTGGGTGGCAGGGCGGTGTTGGGTACCCACACACGGCGCTTCTGAGGACCAGCACCGGATGAGGAACCCATGTCACGTCCATGCTTGCGTGTTGCGTCGTAGTCAGTCTGACCAGTTTCAGCACTGATGGCTTTGTTGACAAGTTTCGAGAAGGATGTGCACTCATGCAGACGGAGGTCGCGGCGAAGCTCAGGACTAAGGCCCTTACGGAACCTTGCTTGCTTCTTGGCGTCAGTAGAAACTTCATCGGTTGCATATCGTGCAAGATTACCAAACTCCCTGCTATAGACATCCACAGAAAGTCGGCCTTGGGTGAAATTGCAAAATTCTTCACGCTTACGGTCCATGAGACCCTCCGGAATGTGATGTTCACGGAAAGCGTCGCTGAATTCAGCCCAAGTTGTGACATGGCCTGCTGGGCGCATAGCTCCATAATTCTCCCACCATAGACTGGCGGGGCCTTCAAGATGATATGCAGCAAAGGTGACCTTGTCAGCCTCCGCTACCAGCGCGGAATGCAGTTTATGAGAGATACTGCGAAGCCAGTCATCAGCGTCGAGAGGCTCGACGGAGTGGCGGAACGTGGGTGGATGCAATTTGATAAAATCACTGAGTGACACCACGTTAGCCCTCTGATGGTGTGCTGTATTCTGTTCAATACGCTCCAGCAAACGGTTTGTCTCTCGCTTGTTTCTCTCAGCTTCCATCATAACCTCGGCTAGTGAAGGAGGTTGAGGCAGATGTTCATTCCTGGCTTCACTGCCTTCGGCCTGCTCTTGGGAAGCAGGGTTAGCGCGCGTGTTGACCATCCTAGGTAAACAAGACAATGATTTAGTCAGAATTATAAAATTCCGACATAGGATATAGAATGTAAGGAATAACTCGAAATGCAAGATGATCATCCGTATGACATGGTAGATACAGAAACTGCTTCTTTATTCCATCGTCATACACACCATACAGGTTTAGTACAAGACCAAGCAAAGTACTAATACGGTGAGAAGAGGATTACATCTCATCGGAGGCATCTCAAGCTCCTATACATTATTTTTCTACATCTCCGGAAAGAGTACAAACTAGGTCATATCCCACGAGTCACGCAGGACGATAGACGACATAGCTAGTGCGAACTAGTGATACTACTACTAACTCAAACTGATCCGTAGTAGTCCTCATAGAAGTCACCTCCATAGCCCGGAAGTTCAACGTGATCATCCGGAAACAGACGGTCTCGCGGAGCTTGTGGACCATAGGGGCTAGGATGAGGCCTTGGACCAACAAACGGTGGCCTGCGGGGACCGCGAGGTGGGGTGATGCCTCCTACATCACGCCAAACCATCACGTCCGGCAAGGCAGATCTCACAGGATAGAGATCGCGCATATCTGAATATCCAGCTTGCACCGCCGGTGCGAACCGAGTCAAAGTGGCCCAGTGGTCAGCACGGGTATTGAAGAGCTCTAACCTTAAGGCCCGATTTTCACGGTCCTTATCCTCGAGCATCTCAGCAGTGGTGCGAGTCCGTGAATCCTCCTGAGTGGAGTCAGCATAAATAGCTTGGAGATATCCTTGTGCTCCCGGAAGTGATCCTGGCATATACCGGAAGTCAGAGTCCCGAAATAGACCAGATCTGACTCGCATAATGGTCATCATAGAGTAGGCGGCATCCTGCACAGCCATCTCGATAGTAACCCCGAGTCCATAGGAGCAGTGAAGAGGCTCAGTGGATCCAGGATAAGATGGAAATATCCTGACAGTGCAGAGATACTGGCTTTGATTAAAATCTCGGAATTGCTCTTCGACCGTGTACTCAGGATACCAGCGGTATCCAGCCTCAGTCATTACCCTGACCAACTTAGCAGTATGGCCGGGTACATCTAGGCATCGAGTCAGGCGAACCACTTGATTGAGGTCGCGATTGGCCATCTGAAAGGATAATCATAATGGAAGGGCATTAGAATTTCTAGCAAAATTTCGGCAGCATAACAGCTGTAAACGCTCAAAAAGGATATTGAGACATTTGACAAAGGATTTCGTACACACCCAACATCATCATATCAAAGTTCTGGAACCATTCTAACAACATAATGTGGTAGCAGAACTGAACTAGGCTTGTAACCATCAAACTTATAAGGTACTACTGATTAGTAACACGTGATCCTGATAGAGAGAACAGATCCTAATTTCTTAACCCCCGGTGGAAGAATGGACTGACTCAGATCAGAAAGTCATAAGGTATAAGGAGTAAAAAGAGCCTTACGTTCCATCCCACAAACAATTCCCCTACATATAACTAACGAATTTCTAGACTCAACATCGACCAGTTTGGCTTGGAGAACCTACAGGCAGTCCGGCTCTGATACCAACGCTGTCAGGACCCCGACTCGATGTCACATCGATCTAGCTGGTAACACCTCATATCACTTTGCGGCCTCACGCACGGTATTCCCACGGGTGTCGTCTTACCTTTTTCCCGGGACCGTTTGCGCCTTTTGGCTCACGTATATGATAGTGTCGCTAGCATCCATATGATAAAGAGCCCGGGCTGACATGACTAGTCGTAAACCCAAAGTGGCACAGACTTACAGGGACAGGCATCCATGACCCAGCTTCGAACGTGTCGGTCATCAGCAAGTGGGTCCGGGCTGTAGCACTGGGCTAGCAGGACTCCGGTAAACCGGGCTGTAGCGGGCTAACAGGACTCCGGTACTCAAAGCGTGACATTTCCCCGAAGGGACAGACACAGGAACGAAGAAGGACACATGCCGGCCAGCCTAAGTGTTCTAGAGCAGTAGCAAGCTACCATGGCTCAGCGGTAACACTAGGAGACATTTCCCGGTAAGAGAGGCTACTAAAGATAAACAACTAGATAGTCAGATCCCACACATACCAAGCATTTCAATCACACACACAATATGCTCGATATGTGCAAATACAACGAAGCATCACAACATGACTCTACGACACAAGTACTTTATTCATTAGGCTCCGAGGAGCGAGATATTACAAACATGGGTCTCATGACCCAACACTCAGAGCATACAAGTCAAAGCACAAGCGGAAGCTATCATGTCTGAGTACAGACATCTATAAATGAAAAAGGCTGAGAAGCCTGACTATCTATCAGATCCTGCCGAGGGCACAAGATCGTAGCTGAGGTATCAAGCTAAACGTCGAAGTCCACGTGAAACTACTAGCGAGACCGAAGTCTCTCTGCAAAAACATAAAATAGGCAAACGTGAGTACAAATGTACCCAGCAAGACTTACATCAGATCTATCTACATATGCCTCATTATCAACAAAGGGGATGGTGGAGTTTGACTGCAGCAAGCCAGCTTTGACTCAGTGGCTAACCTGAACTACGACTGCAAATAACTTTTGAGGTGGCGCACACGAGTCCACATATTCACCATATCAATACACCACTATGGATCCGCTCCCGTCTCCCTACGAGAACGCCATCCATAGCACTCACGCTTATCTTGCGTATTTTAGAGTATCCACTTTCACTTGTCTATGAACTGATATAAGCAACCCAGAAGTCCTTTTCCACGGACACGGCTATTCGAATAGATGATGTTAACCCTGCAGGGGTGTACTTCTTCACACACGCTCTCACCACTTACCGCCGTTTACACGACATGTACTCGGCAACCTTCAAGCGGAAGCCCAACGTGGGTGTCGGCCACGGCCTGCCTAAACACTCAAGTCTCTAGTCCAGGTTTATCGCCTATTCGGGTTCCATCCATGAGGAGATCCGGCCGGAGTTTCGCTCACAGCCCCAAACGATGTGTACAGGGTTCCGTGACACCAAACGGGCGCCCGGTACACCGTGCCACGTGCCTACCGCATCACAGCCCACCCCTACGGTCAGCGCTGCCCACGGCCTCCAGCATACTACAAACACCAGAAACTACTTGCAACTCCTGGACAGAGGACAAGGATGATCAAGAAGCCGAGAGGGTCCATTGGTTTCGGGCCCAATGCGTGCTAGTAGCTGAATCATGGATCACAAACACAGAACTCAGTTCCTGAGGACGGCTGCAATGAGACAACCCACCATGTACTCCTACATGGCCTCTCACCGCTACCTTTACCAAATCGTGTTCACACACTTAGCTCACACACAGTAGGACAGGTTCACACGCCTCTGATTCATCCCCGATGAATCAGACCTGACTCAACTCTAAGCAATAGCAGGCATGACAAACAAACATGAATGAGTAGGCACATCAAGGCTCAAACAACTCCTACTCATGCTAGTGGGTTTCATCTATTTACTGTGGCAATGACAGGTCATGCAAAGGACAAAGGGGTTCAGCTACCGCAGCAAGTAACAGATGAATCGGTGTTGTCCTAATGCAGTAAAAGAGAGCAGGAGCGAGAGAGTAGGATTGTATCGGAATGAACAAGGGGGTTTTGCTTGCCTGGCACTTCTGAAGATAACATTGAGTCTTCATCAGTGTCAACGATCACATCATCGGTATCACGTCTATCGAGAGGGGACAAATACCGGCAACACAGAAAGGAACACAATCAATGCAATGCACAATATGATGCATGATCATGACATGGCAAAATGAATGTGTTTTGAGCCAATGCAACTAGCAACAGATTAAATGAAGTTGGTTTGAATACAAGATTCAAATTCAAACTCCATATGTGATTATTTAAGTGCCCTTTATTTGATTTGTGCTAAACAGCTGCTATAAGTTGTTCTAACATGCATGAAAATGGTACAGATGGATTCCTTGAATTTTTCTGATAATTTTTCATATATAAATTATTTAATTTGGAGTTACGGTTAATTTTCTATGAATTTTAGAAGTTTTAGGCATTTTCTGGAATTTCCTGAATATTTAGAATTAGAATAATTCCAGAAAATGAATTATGGCGTCAGCAGGTCAACGTGGCTGGTCCAGGTCAAACCTGGCCAGTGGGTCCCATCCGTCAGTGACTAACCTAACTAATCTAATTCAGTTAGCGGCCTGGGGCCCATTGTCAGTGTCTATTAAACTAACTAATATTTAGTTAACACTAATCCTAGCCTAATTAACAGGCCGGCCCCACATGTCATGGACACAGGGGGGGTCAAAGGGTCAAACCCCCTGGTCGGCGGGGTCAACTCGCCGGCGTTTAGCCGCCGGCGAGGCTAAACGCGGCGGTGCAGGTGCGGGTTTCACGTACAGGGCACCGTTCGGGGCGCCGTTGGGCGCTATGGATAGCTGGGAGTGGCCCGCGGCGAGTGGTGCAGGTAGTTGGGTTCGGGGTCGCCGGAAAAGGCGCCGGCGACGAGCTTTGGCGGTGGTGGTGGTCGGTGATGCACGGGCGCGTCGCTACGATGCGTCGGTGAGCAAAAGGAGAGGCTGGGCAGCACCTGCTAGGCACGGGGAGCACCACGAGCAGCATGGTGAGGCCAGAGGGGCATGGAGGCTATGCGTGCAGCAGCAATGGCGGACGGTGGCTTCAGTGCTCGTGGGGAACGGCGCTACAGCACGGGGGCGAGCACAAGGAGTTAGGGGATAAGGTAAGTGGCTCACGGCGAGTCAGACGGTGCAGACGGCGGGGCCGGGGAGGCTCTGGATGCGGCGAATCAAGCGACGGAGATCGCCGGCACCGAGGTTGAAGAAGACGTCCGGGGCGGCGATGCAGCGCTCCCCTGGTTGCTTGGCTCGGGGTGGACGAGGAGGACGATGATGCGGAGCTCGGGGATACGAAGAGGGAGCGAGGGAGTGGTTGTGGCTGCGGCGGTGACGAACGGCGGCGACGATGGCGTTCGGCCGTTCGCGGGAGAGGGAAACAGAGGAGGGGGAGGAGCACAGGGAGAATGAGAGGGGCCAGGGGGTGCGTGGCGTCTCCGTGGCGCAGGTCAGGACGAGGGAGGGCAAGCAGGAGGTGGCGGGAGGACGTGGCCGCGGTCGCTCGCGTGCGGGCACGCAACTGCTTCGGGGCGAGGGGAGGAAGACGACGGAGGGGCTGCGGTGGTGGGCTGGGCCAGTTGGCCAGGCCGCCTGCTGGGCCGGCCAGGTGGGCTGCCAGGTAGGTCCAGGTGAGTTCTCTCTCTCTCCTCTATTTTCTGTTTTCTATTATTTCTGCAACTGTAGGGCTTTATTAAAAATACTTAGGCATCTTAAAAAAATCCTGGAATAATCAAGGGCTCTATTTAGATTATTTCCAACAGCCCACACTTATTTTCAGAATTATTTGGGCATTTAGAATATTTTATAGCATTTAAATGCCCAAATGCAAATAGAGTATGATTTAATTCAGAGCCCAATATGTCCTGCAAAAATATAAATCATTTTTGGTAGATGCTTTCACCTCTAACCAGAAATGTTGAACATTTTTAGAGGGCATTTTGGGTTTAATGAAAAAGATTTTATTTTGACCCTAGTTGAATTCATTTGGTGCTAGGGTTTAGTCAATCCCCATTTCAGGTTTAAATGAAATTTAAACTGTCAGGACCCCGACTCGATGTCACATCGATCTAGCTGGTAACACCTCATATCACTTTGCGGCCTCACGCACGGTATTCCCACGGGTGTCGTCTTACCTTTTCCCGGGACCGTTTGCGCCTTTTGGCTCACGTATATGATAGTGTCGCTAGCATCCATATGATAAAGAGCCCGGGCTGACATGACTAGTCGTAAACCCAAAGTGGCACAGACTTACAGGGACAGGCATCCATGACCCAGCTTCGAACGTGTCGGTCATCAGCAAGTGGGTCCGTGCTGTAGCACTGGGCTAGCAGGACTCCGGTAAACCGGGCTGTAGCGGGCTAACAGGACTCCGGTACTCAAAGCGTGACATTTCCCCGAAGGGACAGACACAGGAACGAAGAAGGACACATGCCGGCCAGCCTAAGTGTTCCAGAGCAGTAGCAAGCTACCATGGCTCAGCGGTAACACTAGGAGACATTTCCCGGTAAGAGAGGCTACTAAAGATAAACAACTAGATAGTCAGATCCCACACATACCAAGCATTTCAATCATACACACAATATGCTCGATATGTGCAAATACAACGAAGCATCACAACATGACTCTACGACACAAGTACTTTATTTAAGGCTCAGGGAGCCATACATAGCATACACACAAAGGTACGGGTCTCACGACCCAACATACAAGTCATACAATCATACAAGCCAACAGCGGAAGTAACTTGTCTGAGTACAGACAACTAGTAAAATAAAAGAGGCTTTGGAAAGCCTGGCTATACTACGTGGTCCTTCACAAGCTCAGGGTCACCACCTGGGTCTTTAGCCTACTCGTTGATGTCAACGTCTACATAGAACCCATCAGAAGGGGTTGCAGCGTCTTCTGTAAAAATGTAGATTATAGCAACATGAGTACAAAGGTACTCAGCAAGACTTACATCAGATCCTACAAACATGCATAGTATCAAGAAGGGTTGGTGGAGTTATTGCAGCAAGCCAGCTTTGACTCTTGGCTAGACTATCCTACGATACTCCAATTTGAAATAGTTTTGCGCACACGAGTCCACTACTCACCACTTCAATACACTACCGAGGATCCACCTCCGTCTTCCTACGGAAGAGCCATCCTCGGCACTCACACTTATCTTGAGGCTTTTAGTAGTTTCCATTTACTTGTCTATGAACTGTATAGGCAACCAAGTAGTCCTTTACCGCGGACGCGGCTATTCGAATAGATCATGTTTACCCTGCAGGGGTGTACTTCTTCATACACGCTCTCACCACTTACCGTCGTTTACACGACATGTACTCGGCAACCTTCAAGCGGAAGCCCAACGTGGGTGTCGGCCACGACCTACCTAATCACCTAAGGCTCCAGTCCAGGTTTATCGCCTATTCAGGTTCCATCCGCAGGGAGTCCGCCCGAGGTTTCCCATACGGCCCCGAACGATGTGAACAGGGTTCCCGAGATACCTAACGGGTATTCGGTACACCCGGCCACGTACCTACCGCATCACAGCCCACCCCTACGGTCAGCGCTGTCCACGGCCTCCAGTAGGCTACAAACACCAGAAACTACTTGCAACTCCTGGACGGAGAGCTAGGGTGAATAAGAAGTCGAGAGGGTCCATTGGTTTCGGGCCCAATGCATGGTAGTAGCTGGTTCTTAAATCACACATACAGATCTCAGTGCTTAGGGTCGGCTTCAATGAAACAACCCACCATGTACTCCTACATGGCCTCTCATCGATACCTTTACCAAATCGTGTTCACCACACCACTCTCATTACCGACATAATCATTTCACTCTAGCCCATCTCCCAGATGAACCAGACCTGACACAACTCTAAGCATAGCAGGCATAGCAAGGTAGGAACAACACATACATATGGCTCAATCAACTCCTACACATGCTAGTGGGTTTCATCTAGTTACTGTGGCAATGACAGGTCATGCAGAGGAAATGGGTTCAACTACCGTAGCACACAGCAGCTTGAATCGCGTTGTCTTAATGCAGTAAAAGAGAGCAGGAGCGAGAACATGGGATTGTATCGATATGATCAAATGGTTGGTTGCTTGCCTGATGGTTCGTTGCACGGATACGACTCTTCGTTAGGGTAATCACGGTACTCCTCGGGGACAGATCCTGTCGCAAAGGATAACGATACACAGGCATCACCAAACAATGTGCAACAATATGATGCATGCATGAAACATGGCAATATGAGTGTGTTGGGCTAATGCAACTAAAGCCAGGAGGGTTTGAACAATTTGGAATCAAAGATTCAAATTTCAAATTCAAATATGGCCTTTTAAAGTGCCTTTTCTTGTTCTGATTAAAACATCAATTTAACTTGTTTGATCATGCATGAAAATAGTACAGATGGATAGATTGGATTTTTCTGATCATTCTTCATATATTATTTGTCCAATTTGGAGTTACAGAATAAAAGTTATGAATTTTTGAAGTTTAAATAATATTCTGGAATTTCCTGATTTAATTTAAATCCAGAATTACATTTACTGCGTCAGCCTGACATCACAGTGACATCAGCAGGTCAACAGAGCTGGCTCGGGTCAAACCTGACGTGTGGGGTCCACACGTCAGTGACCAGGGGCTAATCCCGCGTTGACCCGGGGCTGGTTAGCTTTGACTAAGCCCTGGGGACCCACTGTCAGCGTCTGGGGGTGGTGGATTAGTGGTTAATCATCTAGGCCACGTCAGCTCGCCGGAGTTCTGGCCGGCGGCGACCAACAGTGCGGCGGCGATAGTGGTTTTGGTTGTTTCGGCCACCAAATGGACCGTGGCGACCACCGGAGTGAAGCTGAGGACGACCCGCGGCTCTTGGCGGAGTCAGTTGGGGTCGGGGTGGCCGGAGTTGACGGCGGTGAGCTCGGCTGCGGCCGCCGGGGTTCGGTCGTGCGCGGGACTGGTGCTGGAGCTCGAAGTCGAGCAAAATGAGGCGCTAGGGGGGCTCTACTGGTTCTTGCGAACGTGTTGGACTCGTCGGGGTGACCAAATGGTCACCGGAGCTACGTCGATGGCGAGCTCGGCGACGGCGGAGGTTCGGCCGTGGTGGAGATGCAGCTACGGTGAGGGAACGAGGGGAAGGAGAGGGGGAAACGACTCGTGGGCTCACCGCGGTTGCAGTGGGCGTCGAAGTGGGCTCGGGGACGCGCTGGAGACGGCGAATTCGTCGGCGACGGTGATCGGAGTCCGAAGAGGGGAACGGCGACGAGGCGGCGATGCTGGGCTTCCGGGGACTCGTGGAGCGGTGGGGAGGAAGAGGAAGTTGTGGCGGAGCTTCTGAGCTACTCGGGGGAGCGAGGGGTGGCCGGAGTCAGTGGCTACGGCGAACGGCGGCGACGGTGTGCTTCGGCCGAGAGCGAGAGAGAGCGAGGGGGAAGCCGGGGGAGAGTGAGAGAGAGAGAGGAAGAGGCGTGGCGTCGTCCAGGCCATCGAGGCGAGGAGAGGAGGCCAGGCAAGCAGGCGAGCAGGTGGCGTGGCGCGGTGGCGCGCGCGCGCGCCGGCCACACTCCCCTCCCTCTGTCTGGACGAAGACGACAGAGGAGGGAGGTGGGCTGGGCCGGCTGCTGGCTGGGCCAGCCAGCTGGCTGGGCCGCACAGTGGAGGGGCCCAGGTAAGCTCCTCCTGTATTCCTTTCTGTTTTTTTAAATTTTCTGACATTTGTTTTGATTTAATTAATATATTAAATCATTTATTTAACTTATGCCAATTTTTGCAGGAGCCTTATATATTATTCCAAAGCTCTTTTACAAATGGCATAATTTTTGGGTATATATTAATATATATAATTAATATAATTCCAATGCAAATACCTATGCATTAATTCAAAATGCCCAAAATAAATGTCCATGAGCCACTAAAATTATTGGTTTGATTTTTATCTCTGTCCAATATTTTCAGAGAGCAACATGAGCATTTTTCTTGGATCATTTTGGAGAAATTTTCATTTGGGTCATTTTCAAGATGATTCTGAGGGTTTCACAGATCCCCATTTCAAGTTTCTGATGAAAGAGTAAACATGATGCAACACTCTAATGCATGACTAGCTAGGGTGTGACAACATTCTCTTGAGAGTTTCCTCCGGTTTGTTGTTCCATAGTTTTATACCTACATTCCTTTCCTATTCCTCTATTTTCATCAACACCTATGTTTTTTGCCCCTTTATTCCGACCGGAGCCTAAATATTTGGTATAAGGGCATGGGACAGTGGGTGCACCAGCAGTACAACACCATGTACGTAAATAGGGGCATAAAGTGGTGATTCATAGTTTGTTGCCCCGAGAAACAAACATCCAAGAAACATATCTGGGTTGGTCCCATTTTTGTTCACTCTAGCCACCTACTCCTATGTGTGGATAGCAAATCTAGTCCTGGTCATACCACTGTGTACAACGTTACCCCTATATTTCCCTTTTCGACCAAGAGACCGGTTGGATGACCAGTCTGTACTACTTTCATCCCCTTTCCTTCTTGTTTGTACCAAGTCCGATGTACATACTAAATTCCCCCACCCCCACTTTATTTCAATGACAAGTATTTTCGGACGGAGGGAGTACAAGATTTGACTCCATGAAGTAGCTTTACCTCTAAGAATAGAAAAAAAATAGGTGACGTTGGACATGAAAATGATGAGGGGCTGAGAGGTAGAAAATGATGCACATGCAGCGACGTAGCGAGCTGGGGAAGTAGAGCTAAGGCGGTTTTGAACAAAGATATACCTGAAGGTCGTCGGGATGTGGATAGGCAGCCAGAGATAACGATGCGGCCGGCAGTGGGTCTCCTCCCTCGCTGTTGATGACGGCCTAAACGCTGCTCCTCTTCCCCTTCACCGGCGGAGGGGGATACGTCCGGATCTGTAACCAGCGGTGAGGATAGAAAGCTAGTGTTTTTTGAAGGGTGAGGATAGAAAGTGAGTGTTACTACCCCTATATTGTTTAGATCTAGAGAGGATGAGAGTGTGTGAATAGAGCAGCCCTAGCAAGCAAGCGCGGAGGCTCCGTCCTATATATAAGTAGTGGGGTAGTTTTCCTTTTTCACTCCATCAAAACAATCGTTTAAAATTGTGTACTATACTACATGCCAGGTCGCTGTTTTTTTTAGTTGTTGATTGTTTTTCGAGATAGCTACCCGCTTGTTCCAAGTGGTGTTACGGTGTGCCAGGTCACACTTTGTATCGTTCAAGTCTGGTAGTACTACAAGTCCCTCCATTAAATGAACAACCACCCCATCGTAAAAATTGTGAACAAGCCCACGGCTAAAATTAGCAGAAACGTGGGTTGCCCCAACATGCATTATTATTTATATTTTCTACTCCCTCCGTTCCTAAATATAAGTCATTTTTATTAGCCACACCTAAGTCATAGACACAAAAATTGTGGCAAGATTCCCTTAGGCAAGCCAAAGTGTGTCTAGCAATTTGAGCAACTCAGGTTAGGCAAGTGTGGCAAGTGTGGGAAAAATAATGTGGCAACATAAGAGAAATATAGTCACAATCCAAACAGCCCTGTGATTTTTTGTGACATGCATGAAAATTTGGTTAGTTAAATTTATAGTCAAAATTTGGCAAGGCGCATCAAATAACACATGCAAGTATCAAAAGGAAAGTCACGGCATGCATGCATGCGTTGTACTCCCTCTGTTTCCAAATATAAGTCTTTTTAGAGATTGCAACAAGTGACTACTCCCTCCGTTCCTAAATGTAAGTCTTTTTAGGGATTCCACTACAAACTACATACGGATGTATATAGACATATTTTAGAGTGTAGATTCACTCATTTTGTTTCGTATGTACTCTAGTTCATAGTGAAATCTCTAAAAAGACTTATATTTTGGAACGGAGGGAGTGCATACGAAGCAGAATATGTCTACTCCTACATATGAAGTAGCCCATTTGAAATGTGTAAAAAGAGTTTTATCGAATGCAGTGCTTTGATGTGTCGCGTCAACTCGTACAAGCCCGAGAAATTTGATTACTACGACACCCTCTCCCTCGCGGACTGAGCTCCGGTGCCTTAACTGCACCTGCCTTTGGCTGCATGACAGGTGGGCCAACCACCTATTGGGCCCACCTGTCATGGATGCAAAGGTAGGCGCAGTAAGTAGAAGCTTTCGCTACACGCTATCCCTCCCGCACAAGGTGGACGGACATGCAGCACTGGATTCGATACTGTAGAAGTAGGAGTAACATCATTGTCCGTCTTCTCAAAGAGGCGAAGAGCCAAGTGCAAACTGAACATGGCAGTTGCGAACGCTCGTGTGGTGCGGTTCCTTGGAGTACTAGCCAGGCTCTTGCATGAGACAAAATTGCTATTCTTTAAAAATTAAACTCCATTATCCATTGGTTGATACTCATTCTGCATAGGTCCACGCGCTTAGCACCGTTTCCTCCTGGGATCACCAATGTTTATTTGCTAATTAATAGCATTCCATGCAATGAACTAGCCATTGCAAGTCGTTAAAAGCATGCACACCTCTCATCTCTTATTGGTTGATACGTATGTCAAGAAACAAGAAACAAGGTAGAAGTTAATGCACCGCGCCTAAACAAGAAACAAGGTAGTATAGACAGGTGAGTATTTGCCTTTCTAGAGATTTCAACAAGTGACTAGACTTCGGCTAAAAAAAAACAAGTGACTAGACTACACCGTGTGCAGTACCCCCTCCCCTCCGGTTTATAGGGCTCAAATCTCAAGTCTCATGAACCAAGGGATTTTGCGATTGGAGGAATGTATCTCGTACTTTACAAAACTACCCTAATTAAACTCATGCATTAATTACGTAGTTCTCTCGTTTTCCTCTCAGCCCTGGTCGCGGTGCACAATATTGAGAGAGTGCTTTGATACGTTTTAGTCTCATGACTAAAAGTAGTGGGACTAAAACTTGTTAGCCTCATCCATGCTTGGATCCAAATACTAAAGAGACTAAAATCAAGTTAATGACATTTCAAAGCATCCGGGCCCACGTGCCATCCACCAAATCACAGCGAGGTGCTATAGTCGAGACTCACCTGTCACCCCGGTGTGGCCGTCATGACCCGTCATATCACAAAACCCATACCTTTACTAGCAGTGGTAAGGTGGCCTCCAAGTTGGACTGGACGAAGCAACCATCATTCCATTGGAACGCTCGTTCAAGCCCTTTTTTCCCTTTCTTGAAGAAAACCTCACTCCAGGCTACTCACTTCCACCATTTTTCTTCTCTACCGATGAAGGAAAGGTGGGCGAATCAGTTATGCTGCTATATTTTCATTCCAATAATCTTCTTTTTGTGAAGCACCGACCGATTCTCACATCCTATTATTTTCCCGTTTTCATTGCGATTGTGGTTTCCTTTCGATTGCTTTTTGTTTGTCAGTTCATTGATGGGTCCTGGAGCACTAGGCAAAGAGTTGCCAGCGGACAACCCACTGGAGACAGCGATCTCCAGGAAGCGAGCACCGACCAACGAGTTGACCATGTTGGCGGGCCAACCCATGGAGACGAAGAACTCCAAGAAACAAGCACTAGCCAAAGAGTTGAGGACATTGGAGGACGAACTCCTCAAAGAAAGTTGGAAGAACAGCAAGGGCCCCGCCGTGCCTACCCCAGGAGCTCTGATTGCCACCTATGTGAGGCTCAAGACCGAGTTTGAGGAGATAGTCGCCGTTGAGAAGCAGTATTCCCCTGGCAAGGTGATGGCCCCCATCGAGGACGAGGAGATGGCCCTCGGAGGGATGAGATCCCCTGGTGAGCTGCACAAGGTAAAAAATAATGGCTTATTACCATAGTTGTGGTTTTTGATTATTTGCAATGCGCTTGCTTTTAGATTATTTGCAATGTGCTTGCTAATATGTTAGTGTTGTGCAGGTGCCGGTGGTTGTCCTTGATGATTCCGATGTCGTGGCCCGTCCTGTTGGCATCGCCCTGGAGATCGAATCCGATACCGCTGTCCATCCTATGGACATCGCCCCAGAGATCGATTCCGATGTCGCCGTCAGTCCTGTGGACATGGCCCCAGAAATCGATTCCCATGCCGCTGTCCGTGCTGTGGTCATTGAGCGAGAGATCAATGACAAGAAATAGTTGGTCGCGCTAATCCTTCTGGGTAGTTTGCATTGCCCTGTGTTTAATTACTAGAACGATGCATGTTATCAAACCATCTTAGGGCCAATGCACTGTCTTGTGTGGGCGGATCTTGCTACTTTTGTTTGACAGTGAATCATGCGAACCCTCTCTGAGTTATGGAAATAGATGTATCCTCACCAGCTTTTGATGTAATATATGGCATGCTTAGATGTAAGTTTGAACTGTTTATCATATCAGCAGGGCTTGTTTGATGATTCTTAGTGTTAGTAGGCTAGCTACCGTGCGAGCTATAGTACTTGCAAAACACTGACCGAAGAGAAACGTTGGGGCTGATGAGCTCGTGGTACGCTTATACTTATCCCTCGTCGATCGACCAATAGCCCTAGCTCCTAAAATTATAGGCTTATCGATTGATCAAACAATAGTCGACATACATTCAAGCCTCATTTGGTCATAGGGTAGGAAAATCGTAGCAAAAGTATAGAGAACGTGCAACACAAAATCGTAGCAGTGTAGAGACGTACTCCCTCCATTCCAAAATAGATGACCTAGGCGGGCTAGTTTGGCCTAGTGGGTTTCAGTGATATGACGTGGTACAGTGCCATCCAGTCTTCGCGTGTGGTAGCAGTATTGCGGGTACAGTAAGTTTTCTTGAAGAAGCGGAATTCAACGAAGTCATGATGGTTCCTTCGTCTGAACAACTTAAGGTGGGAAAGGTTGGGCCTGCGATACGACCGGGGTAGACCAGGATAATTTTGTGCATGGCAGGTGGACCAGGATGGTCGACGTCCCACATGTCGGCGAATGAAAGTATTCTTTCCGATATAGAGGACGACCAACGAGTATTCATTGTTTATTTTTGATGAAAGCTATTGTCTCCATTTTTACTCCTTGACATTGTCAATGCCTCTCTCTCCTCCACATAAGTGGGGACTACTTGCTATGCATGCAGCGGGCAGCTGGCGCCTTGAGGGGCCAGGGCAGTGAGAGCGGGCTCCGGAAGCGGTCTGGGCTCCAGCATGGCCCACCTCACATTATCGCCATATATTTCTTGGAGTCCGTGCGCGGCGGGCGGACGATCTCTTCTCCCTCCCCCATTTCTCTCTGCTCAGCCGACACCTGCCGAACGTTTAGATTTCGGCTATTGACGGTTTATTCAATTACGGTCCCACATGTCAGTGAAATTGCAAGACAACGCGTGTCCCCTTTGGTGAGCGGCGTGCGAGCCGGACTGTCGGGGTTGCGACACGTATGAGTCGTAAGTGTGCCACCTTTTCCTTTAGAACTTGCGAAGCATAACATTTTCGCGCGATCGATCGATAGAAATCTAGAATAAAATGACGAGGGCGGTGCTTTCCCGCTCATTAGGCGGGCTAGTTCGAGTGATATGACGTGCTACAGTGCCGTCCACTTGCTCCATTTTTATGGAAGCAAGAGTTTACACTCATACGCGGGAGGAGTGCGAAACACCGCCGGATCTGATTTTGATCGAGGGATAACTGTTCCCTGCCAAATAATGGAGGATTGTTAGCGATTATAGCATGATAGTTAGGGCATCTCCAGCGCTGGCCCACAAATATACACCGGCATCTGTCCGAGGACACTGATGGATGCCATCTGATGCTTCCCGCATACCTTTCGACAACTATATGAACTAACCGGACGAAATTCATGCAAACAAAGCAAATTTCAAATTAACCGGATGAAATTCATTACATTTCGAAAACTTTTCCTACAAACTGGACAAAATTCATTACATATTTCACACAAACCGTACTAAACCTACTATAAACCTAATCTAAACGATCGCCGGCGCCCGGCCACCAAGTCCGGCCATGAACCCGAGAAAGTCGGCCATTGCCTTTCCCTCCTCCTCATCCGCCTTGATAACCTCCTCCTCCGACGGGAGCACAAGGTTATGAAGATTTCCGCCTGCACGTTGCCGTCAAGCGGCTAATCGGCCGCCGATGTTTACCCCACCAAGCTTGGCGTCGACTGAGTGGAGTAGCAGTGGCCTTCCCAGGACCAGAGCGGCGGCGACCTACCGTGTACTACTCTTCCTCGCTGCCGACTGCGCCCGCACACGTGCGCCAGCTTCGTGGTCGTGGCGGCGGAGGGCGGTCTGGGGGGTGCCGGCGATCTCGTTCGTTTGCTCCTGCGATAGTACGTCGAAGAGAGCTTTGGAGCGCACCCGGAGCGGAGCCGCCGATGTCCCTTGTCTGCTCCTGCGACAGTACGTCCAAGAGAGCTTCGTAGCGCCACGAGGCCATGGTCTAAGTGGTGCCGACAGAAGGAAGGGACCGGAGGAGAATAAGTGTGGGTCTTTAGCTATGGCTGGGAGCTGGGGCTCAAGTTAATATAGCGGGCGAATGGCAATGAGCCGCGGCAGACGGATGGACAACTGTCGCTGGAGTAGGTTCATCGGGCGTGAATGCGGACGGTGCTTCAGTGACTTAACTACACATGCGTTTGGGTGACTGACATGTGTGCCCAATGGGCGTTTGGCCCGCATATCAGTGACACACCAATTGCACCTGCAGTTAAGTCCAGTGAATGCAGCATTGACATTCTGGAGAGAAAGTGACCGTTTCAGGCGCATGCAGACTGTTTGACTGGTCAACCATACAAATACGGAGCTACTCCCTCCTTTCCGGTTTATAGGGCTTTTCTCAAAATTTTAGTTTTTCCATTTTATAAGGCTCAATTTGGTTGTTTCCCATCACATGTTCAGATTCCAAGGTGCATTAAATCATTGCATGCAAGTATTGAGAGAAAATTGACCAATGCATGTACTTTATGCATGCATGCATTGCAATTAATGCATTGATAAGCATAATTTTTTGAGAAAAACAAGAGCATTAATTAGGTGCTTTTGCAAACTACAAAAAGTATTCCACCACTCACCATCTACCTTGGTTGGTGAGATTTTTGAATTGAGCCTTATAAACCGGAAAGGAGGGGGTATACGTTGAGCCAGTGACCGTATAATCACCATATCTCGTATACAATGATCAAAGTGAGCTATCAAGACAATTTTGATGACCGCCAATGCATTTTACTTGGTAATAAATGACCAGGATTGAAGGGGAATCCTAATTTGCTATGTCTTCTGTCCTTGAGCTCTTGACAAACCAATGCACTATACGGTTGTCCGGCCACTCCACCCCAGAGCTCTCACCAAGCGTCGTTCATGCCACCGCGCCGCACACTAACTGGTAAGGCAGCGATGGCATCCCGCCGCGCCGAGTTCCTCGCCGCCCACGAACGCACACAAAATGGTAAGGAAGCGATGGCATCCCGCTGTGCCGAGTTCATCGCCGCTCGCGACCTCACAACTATGTGGGAGGAATTTGAATATGCCAAGGCCGAATGGGTGGTAGAGCAAGAGGCGGCCAAAGCCGCACAGAGGGAGCGGAAAAGTCAGAAAGCACTCAAGAAAAGAGAGGCCCGCCGCCGCAAGAAAGAAAAGGACGCACGCGCTGCATCAGAGAGGTCGGCAGAGATCCAAGCACGATGGGGTGTCGCCGACAAAGCCGGGAAGGAGAACGACGGCGTCTGGCCAGCATGTGAGAAGTAGTAGTACTAGGAGTAGTAGTTGGTGTGTGTGTCTGTGTCTGAGTACAAGCATGTACCAGTACTACTAGTTACTACTATAGTTTTTAGAGCAAATTACCAGTACATTAGCCTAGACTAAGTGGAAAAATTCCTATCCTATGCATCAAATGGCATCTCTTTCTCTATAGGAATTGAGATGCATGCCATCTCACTTCCTATGATTTTCATATTCCTATCCTATGAACGAAAGGAGGCCTCTGTTGGAGTAAATACTAGAGCTAGCAGTACTGTTGGTACAGTAGTTTTCTTCAAGAAGCGGAATTCAACGAAGTCATGATGGTTCCTTCGTCCGAGCAACTTCAAAGTGGGAAGTGGGCCTGTGATTTGACGGCTCATTAGTTATTGTTACTGCGGCGCGACGACCTGGGTGACTCTCCCTTGGAGTTCTGCGTGCATGGCAAGTGGACCCGGATGGTCGACGTCCCACATGTTGGCGAACGGAAGTATTCTTTCCGATATCAAGGAGCAAGGAAACCGCGTGGTAGTATCACTACTGATTGGTTCGCAAAAAAATAGTATCACTGCCGATTTATAATTATTTTTTATTTCTGATGAATGCTAGCGTTTCAACTCTTACGACGAAGGGTGCCAAACACAGCACGTGCTGGATGTGCCACACGTCAGCGAAAGGAGTGGGACATGAACAGCGTGGTAGAGCCTAGCGTAAAAAAACAGCGTGGTAGAGCATCTCCACTTCTTCCACTTCTAGGTCAGAGACCACACTTAGTAGTACTTAGCAGTATGAACGATACAAAGTGCGACCTAGAGAGAAAGACACGTCTAGTTGGAAGGTCTCGGGGCATACACGTAAACAAATATAAAAGTTAATATGTGCCTCCAACTAATATAGTAGTAGTACAGTACTTAGACACGTACTCCATAACATCACCGTGCATTGCACGTACAACATTTAGTGGTAGTACGTAGTAAGAGACAAATGCCACCCAAGAGTTCCCTTCTCGACCTACTTTTGGGTGTTTGGTAGAGTGTATGGAGGGTGCATGAGTCCATACTAGTTTAGCACAAATACACTAGAAGCATGCATGAAGAGAGCATGCATGAAGAGGGGTGTTGAGTTGAGCATGCATGAAGAGGGAACAACTATGCTGAGACGAGAACGCAACCAAACACACCCTGTATGCCACGCATGTTCATACCATTTGTGCCTTTCTACTCCACTTACTGCGCTACATTACTCAGGTTCGTACGTCCACTCCTGGGTACATGTCCGTCTCGTAGTTCCAGTGCCACGTGTTCTTCATATAGATGGAACGATCGTTGCATAACACATGCGCCTTGATGCTAGATGTCTCGCGTGTTGGCAAAAGGCTGAACAAAGCTCACGTAAAAAAATAGAGTGGAAGAACATAGATTCCGGACGATCGATAAGGAGCAAGGAACCTCGTGGTGGAGCGTCTGCACTGATAATATTTAATATTATTGAGCGATATAAAATTAACCAATCATCTCCACAGTGGACTGGAAGAGTACGAAACACGGCAGCCCAGTGTAGTTACATCATACTAGTACATGGCTAACCCACGCTATCACCATATTTCTTGGCTTCCGTGCGACACCTATCTCTAGTAATCCAGCAGCCTGTATCGCTTCTCCCTCCTCGTCTCTATCAATGTTCGGTGGGCTGACGTTTCTGCCGTCTATTGAGGTCGGTTAACTATCACATGTTAGCGACATGCCAAGAGCATTCTAGAAAAAATTCCTTTCACATTCCGTTTTCAAAAAGAAAAAAATCGCCTGTATGCTTTGAGCAACTTGCATGTCCTATACTGCTCCTGTTTGCTACTCTAACTTAGCTAGAGGTTAGACTAACTCATGACTAACCGTGAACTAACTGTAGCCAAAGAGGTGTTTGGGTGACAGGGTTAGATTGACAATAAATGCACTTCATGGAGAGAGAAAAGTGATTTTTCAGTGGTCCCAATGAGAACTATCTCCAGTTAGATCCTCTTGGGTGGGATAGTTTTTTTTGGTGGGTTCGGTGCAACTTGCTCCAATTTAAGCCATCATGCTTGGATACTTTAAGCCCCAACTAGCTCAAACTAACTCTAACCCATGGATCCAAACAGGGCCTATGGCCAGTCTCGACGCGGAGCAGTCGCGTGCACCGGCAAGCGGTGCTCTCTCGACCGTCGCACCACTTCAAAGCCGGCGCCAGTGAGAGGTCGCCTCCGCTCTGGGCGGGCATTAATGCGGCACTAACGCTCCAGGCAACGCTGACCGTTTCACGCGGGAAGCGTGTGCTGGCAAGGGAGTATAGGTTTTGAACCGTTTCAGGTGTAGTAGTAATGGTAGTTTGCAAAACTGCTCAATTATTGCACTCAGTTTCCTAAGAAATTGTGGTAAAAAACGTTACTCCACAGCCCGCTTCCCTTCTCCTTCCTGCTCGTGATTTACGTGGCCATGTTAACGTGGTTGTGTCAAAAAAGTGTCACTTCCTACTCGTGATTTGCGCTATATAATTACAAGCAAGATTCTCGTGCATTGCACGGAACATCAATATGCATTTTTTTACAAAACACCTATTGTGATTGACCCATGCAGGAGTAATCCCATGTGTAAAAACTAATGATATCTCGAGAATTTTATCGGAAAACTGGTATCTCGAGAATGTCATCGAAAAAATGAAAGATGAGAGATGAGGCGAGGAGGAGTGGAGCGTGGTGCTGACTGGTGGTTGGAATGGGCGGAGGCATGGGGATGGACGGCGCCGGCAGGCGGTAGCGGCCACCATGCATGCTAGATTGTTCCAAAGACTTATTCCTTTTTTAATTGCTGAGCAATGAGGTTGCGGGAGATAATAATGTGGAGAGAGGTGCGGGTATCTTTTGTAAAATTATCATAGTTTGCTTCCTATCCGTCAGATATAGATCATACGGTCTGTATTACAAGATGGCAGGCACACCATCATCGCCAACTCATTTTTTTATAAGGGTATACAGATGATAAGTTTGCTGACTACTAAAGTAAAGTAGAATCTGTCCATGTTATGCAAGTAAATAAAGGTGATTGTTTATCATACGGGTAAGGTTGGATGAAGGGTGGTAGGAACAAATGCTCCGCCTAGAGCATGTGTGTGTGAGATGGAGTCTTAGTGTGTGTGGTGTGTGTGAGAGAGAGAGAGAGTGAGAAAGAGAGAGGAGAGAGAGAGAGATGGAGTCTTAGTTTGTGTGTTTGTGTGAGAGAGAGAGAGAGAGAGATGGAGTCTAAGTGTGTGTGGGGGGGTGCGTGTGT